>NW_028092627.1:799265-939515 GCF_014824575.4 Sturnira hondurensis | reverse complement strand
CGATCTTCCGCCATATCGATTCTATTCTTCATACCTTCTACTGTGTTCTTCAGTTCAGAAATTGTATTCTTCATTTCCTCTTGGCCTTTACTAAGGGTTTCCATTTCCTTTTTCATGTTGGTGTAGTTTGCAGAGAGCTCACTGTAGCTCCCCTGTAGCTACTGGTAGCTCGTTGTAAGCTCTTTGAATTTCCTGATAACCAGTGCTTTGAATTCAATATCTGATAGTTGGCTTGCCTCTATTTCATCTAACGTTCTTTCTGAGACTTCCTCCTTTTCTTTCATTTGGGGGTTGTTTCTTTGTCTTCCCATGGTTTGTGTTGCTCTTCTTGTTGGCTTCAGCTTCTTAAAGTGGTCTCTTCTGGGTTCCTGGGTTTATGGTGAGAACTTCTGTGGTAAGATGCCTGTGAGATTCAGTGGTGCAGTCTCCTGCAGGTATTTTGGTGTTCTCCACTTCCACCTACTCTTCTTTTTGGCTTCCAGCTGCTCAAACCTTTTCTTTTGGTCTCCCTAGCTGCAGCAGCTTGAGGGCATATTAGTGTGGCCGTTCTCTCCTCTCGGTGAACTTAGCTGGTCTCGCCAGTTCCCTCCCAAGATCCAGAATGGCGCCGCTCTCCCGTGCCCCGCTGCAAGTAGATTTTTCCCCAGGCTTCCCAACTCTGGCCTGGCGTGAGGGCATGCACTCCCAGCCAGGCTTTCCTGGTCTCGAAGGCTTGGGCTTGGACCTTTGATATGTGCTGTGGCTGCACACACTGGGCAACTCACAATTCTTCCAAGCTGGCAACCACAGCCTGACTCCCGGTGGTTCTCAGTCTGAGCCCAGCTGGGTAGGGATGAATCTGGCAATTGGCGCTTCCCCAGGGGCCCTGTCAGACTCGTGCAGCGCCCGGAGGCTGTGTGAGCGCCCGCTGGAGTCCCCAGCTGGAGTCCCCGGCTGGAGTCCCCCCGGTATTGGGAATGCGCACCACTGGTAATGCGCGCCACGGGGAATGCACGCCACCGGGAATGCACGCCACTGGGAATGCAGGGGATTCCCAGACTCCCAAGCTGGTGACCACACTGGATTCTGGATGCTTCTCAGTCTGTGCCCAGCTGGGTAGGGATGGATCTGGCGATTGGCGCTTCCCCAGAGGCCCTGTAAATCGAGCGCAGCGCCCGGATGCTGTGTGAGCGGCTGCTGGAGTCCCCAGCTGGAGTCCCCGGTATCGGGAATGCGCACCTCCAGGAATGCGCGCCACCCAGACCTCCAAGCCGGCAACTACAGCCTGCCTTCCAGTGCTTCTCAGCCTGCGCCCGGCTAGATAGGGAGGGAGCTGGTGACTGGTGCTCTTCCAGGGGCACTGACCATATCCCGAATCTCCTCCGAGACTGTGGGGGCGCCGGCTCAGGCTACTGGGAATGCTGGGGCCCCTCAGTTCCCCAAACTGGCAAACACAGCCTGACTCCACGGGTTATCAGAGTTCTCCGGTTTCCAATGCTTCCCAATGCCCACTCCTCTCTCTGCCACTACAGGTAAACCGATCTCTCCAGGTGTTTTCCAATCTGCACCCTGCTGGTTAGAGAGGATGCCAGTGACTAGTTCTCTCATAGGGTTGTCCTTGTTGCCCTCCCTCGGCTCTCAGAGATCAGGGCGGCCCTGCCAGGGCCCTGGCGCCGCTGGTGAAGGACCCACAGCCTCTGTGCTGTTCCCTGGTACCTTTCTGATCTGAGGTCCGTCTCCTCTCCTCAACCTCTGGTCATTCAGTGTCCGATATACTCTCTGGGGTCCTGCCGTCCCATATGCTGGGTCCCTGTTGGGTGTTCGCCACCGTGCTCCTCTGCAGAGCAGCCTGGTTTTTCTCCGGCGCGTGAAGGGAAGCGAAATCCTTTGTCCTACTCCGCCGCCATCTTCCTCCTCCTCCCTGTTTTTCCATATAGTTGGTTTTCTTTTCATTTTAATGCTGTTTTCTTTAGCCATGCAGAAGCTTTTTATTTTGATGAGGTCCTATTTGTTTATTCTTCTTTTTATGTCCCTTACTCTAGGGGACATATCAATGAAAATACTGCTGCATGGAATATCTGAGATTTAGCTGCCTAATTTTTCCCCTAGGGCTTTTATGGTGTCACTACTTACACTTAACTTTTTTACCAACCTTGAATTCATTTTTCTATATGGTGTAAATTGGTCATTGTGTTTCAGCGTTTTGCATGTAGCTGTCCAGTTTTCCAAACACCATTTGTTGAAGAAGCTGTTTTCACTCCATTTTATGCTTCTGCCCCTTTTCTCACACGTTAATTGTTCATAGGGACTTGGGTTTATTTCTGGGCTCTCAATTCTGTTCCATTGGTCTATGTGTCCTTGACTGTTCTGGTTACAGTGGCCTTGTAATACATTTTGGTATCATGTATTATGATCCCTCCTACTTCATTCTTTTTTCTCAAAATTTCCGCAGATAGTTGGGGTCATTTATGGTTCCATATAAATTTTTAAAATGTTTGTTCTATACCTGTAAAGTATGTCATGGGTACTTTAATAGGAATTGCATTGAATCTATAAATTGCTTTGAGTAGTATGGACATTTTGATGATGTTACTTATTCCAGTCCATGAGCATGATACATGCTTCAGTTTGTTTGTGTGTTCCTTAATTTCTTTCTTCAGTGTTGTGTAGTTTTCTGAGCATAGGTATTTTACCTCTCTGGTTAGGTTTATATCTAGGTACCTTATTTTTCTTGTTGCTATTTCAAATGACATGTTTTTCCTAATTTCTGTTTCTGAAGTTTCATTGTTGGTATACAAAAAATGCCATTGAACTCACATGACTCTTCACCACTAAGACAAACAATCTAATTTTAAAATGCGCAAAGGACCTGAGCAGGCACTTCTCCAAGGAGGACATACGGAGGGCCCAGAGGCATATGAAAAGATGCTCAGCATCACTAGTCATCAGGGAGATGCAAATTAAAACCACAATGACATAACACTTCACACCTGTCAGAATGGCCATTGTAAACAAATCAACAACAGTACGTACTGGTGGGGTTGTGGAGAAAAGGGAACCCTAGTGCACTGTTGGTGGAAATGCAAATTGGTGCAGCCTTTCTGGAAACAGTATGGAATTTACTCAAGAAACTAAAACTGGAAATGCCTTTAGATCCAGCAATTCCCCTGCTGGGTTTATAACCTGAGAATCCTGAAACAGTAATTCAAAACAATCTATGGACCCCAATGTTCATAGCAGCACAATTCACAATAGCCAAGTGGTAGAAGCAGCCTAGGTGCCCATATCATTAAATGACTGGATCAATAAACTATGGTACATTAACACAATGGAATACTATGCAGCAGGAAGAGAGAAGTAACTTGTACCCTTCACGAAAAACATGTATAGAACTGGAAAGTATTATGCTAAGTGAGGTAATCCAGGTGGTGAAGACAAATACCATATGGTCTCACCTTTAAGTGGAGTCTAATTAACAAAACAAATTGGCAAGCAAAATATAGCCAGAAACATTGAAATTGACAACAAACTGACGGTAACCAGAAAGGACAGGAAAGGGAAATAACATTAAAAAAAAGAGAGGAAGGGGATGTAAATCCCAGCAACCCTTGGCTCCACCCCATGGATGAAGCCAAGGGTGGCTGGGATTGAGCAGGGGAGGTGGGTGTGGGCAGTGTAAGGAAAAGTCGTGGTGGAAAAATGAAGACAATTTTACTCAAAAATCAATTTTAAAAAGCTAAAAAACAATTCACTTGTTTGAGGTGTAAAAAAATAAAGAAAAGTATTTTTAACCAAAAAAATGACTTTGATTTCTGAATATTGACTTTGTATCTGGTGCTTTGATAAATTCACTTATTAGGTTGAGGAATTTTTTGTTGGAGTCTGTAGGATTTTCTATGTACACTTTCATGTCATCTGCAAACAATGACAGTTTTGTCTCCTCCTTTCCAATTTGGATGCCTTTTATTTCTTTTTCTTGTCTGATTGCTGTGGCTGGGACTTCCAATACTATGTTGAATAGGAGTGGTGAAAGCAGACATTCTTGTCTTGTTCCTGATCTTGGTGGGAAAGCTTTAGTTTTTGTCCATTGATTATGATGCTGTCTGTATGTTTCCTGTATATGACATTTCTTATGTTGAGGAAATCTCCCTCTATTCCCACTTTGCTGAGTGCTTTTTTTTTATTATAAATGGGCGCCGTACCTTATGAAAACCTTTTTCTGCATCTACTATTATGCTCCTGTGATTTTTGTCTCTCCTTTTGGTTTATGATGTATTACGTTTATTGATTTGTGAATATTGTGCCATCCCTGCACCCCTGAGATGAATCTCACTTGATCATGGTGTATGATCTTTTCAAAGTATTGCTGGATGCTGTTTTCCAATATTTTGTCAAGGATTTTAGTGCCTAAGTTCATCAGCAATATTGGGTTGTAGTTTTCTTTCTTTGTCGTGTCTTTATCTGGCTTTGGGACTAGAATGATGCTGGCTTCATAAAAAGAGTTTGGGAGTCTTTTATCTTCTTGGATTTTTGGAATCGTCTGTGAAGATATGGGTTAGCTCTTCCTTAAATGCTTTGCAAAATTCTCCTGTGAAGCCATCCAGTCCAGGGCTTTTGTATGCTGGAAGTTTTTGATTACTGTTTCAATTTTGTCACCTATTTTTGGTCTGGTCTGACTTTATTCTTGTTTATTGAGTTTTGAAAGATTATATTTTTGTAGAAATTTGTCCATTTCACCTGGGTTTTCAAATTTCTCAGCATAAAGTTCTTCCTAGTAGTTTCTTACAATCCTTTGTATTTCCATGGTATCAGTTGTAATATGTCCTCTTTCACTGCTGATTGTGTTTATTTGGGCCCTTTCTCTTTTTTTCTTGATGAGTCTGCTTAAAGGTTAGTTCATTTTGTTTATATTTTCAGAGAACTAGCTCCTGAATTTATTGATCCTTAGAATTATTGCTTTTATTCCCTATGCCATTTAATTCTGCTCTCATCTTGATTATTTCCTTCTTCTACTTGCTCTGGGTTCTTTGTTGTTGTTCCTCTAGTTCTTGTAGGTGTAGAGTTAGGTTCTTTATTTGAAATGTTTCTATCACTTTTAGATAGGCCTGTGTTGCTATGAACTTCCCTCTCAGGACTGCCTTCGTGGTGTCCCATAAATTTTAAATTGTTGTGAGTTCATTTTTTTTGTTTTCAGAATTTGTTTGATATTGTCCATAATCTCATTGTTTACCCATTCATTATTTAATAGCATGCTATTTAATATAAATGATTTTGAGTGTTTTTGAGTTTTCTCCTTGAGGGTGGATTCTAACTTCAGTCCCTTGTGCTCTGAGAAAATGCCTGATATGATTTAAAATTTTTTCAATTTTTTGAGGCTTGTTTTGTGTCCTATCATGTGGTTTATCTTTGAGAATGTTCCATGTGTATTTGAAAAAAGTGTAAATTTAGCTTCTTTGGGATGAAAGGTTTTATATATATCAGTTAAGTCTACTTCAGCTAGGGCATTGTTCAATGCCTCAGTATCTTCATTAAAATTTTGTTTGGAAGATGTATCCATTTTTGACAGTGGTGTGTTAAAATCCCCTATTCTAATTACTTTGGGTACATGGACATTTTGATGTGTCCAATAATTTTTGTTTTTTTTTAGTTCATTTTCATTTCTTCCCAGAAACATTTTTGTTTTTCTTTTCTTAATATTTAATTTATTTGAATTGTTATTCAAGTACAGTTTTCTGTCTTTTACTTATTTTTCTCCACACCTTCCTCCCATTTCCACCCTAACCTTTCTCCCATTTTCACTTCCCGTAGTTCTTGTCCATGTGTCCTCCACACTTGTTTCTCTAAACCCTTCCTTCCCCCTCTCCCCTCTGGTCACTGTCAGCCTGTTCTCTACCAGTGTCTTCGGTTATATTTTGCTTGCTTGTTTGTTTTGTTGCATAGGTTTCTGTTAAAGGTGATATCATATGGTATTGGTCTTTCACCGCCTGCCTTATTTCACTCAGCAGAATGCTTTCCAGTTCCATTTATGCTGTTGCAAATGGTAGGAGCTCCTTCTTTCTTTCTGCTGCAGAGAATTCCATTGTGTAAATGTACCATAGTTTTTGAATACATTTATTTACTGATGGGCACCTAGGTTGCTGCCAACACTTGGCTATTGTGAATTGTACTTCTATGAACATTGGGGTGCACAGGTTCTTTTGGATTGAGAGTTCTTAGGATGTAATACTACCAGTGTAATTACTGGGTCAAATGGCAAATCCATTTTTAGTTTTCTGAGAAAATTCCGTACTGTTTTTCATAGTGCTTGTACCAGTCTGCAATCCCACCAACAGTGAACAAGGGTTCCCTTTTCCTCACAAGTTCTTTAACATTTGTTGTTTGTTGCTTTGTTTATGATGGCCATTCTGACCAGTGTAAAGTGGTATCTCATTGTGGTTTTAATTTGCACCTCTCTGACAGCTAGCAGTATTGAGCATCTTTTCCTGTGTCTTTGGATCCTCTGGATGTCCTCCTTGGAGAAGTGTCTGTTCAAGTCTTTTGCCCACTTTTTAATTGGTTTGCTTGTTTTCTTAGAGTGAAGTTGTGTAACTTTGTATATTTTGGCAATTAAACCCTTGTCTGAGATATCATTGGCAAATATATTTTCCCATACAGTTGGTTTTATTTTTATTTGAATACTGTTTTCTTTGGCCATGCAGAAGCCTTTAATTTTGATAAGATCCCATTTATTTATTCTTTTTTTAATGTCCCTTGCTCTAAGAAACATATCAGTGAAAATGGTGGTGGATGAAATATCTGATTTTTTTTTGCTTATGCTCTTCTCTAGGACTTTAATGGTGTCACCAGTTATATGTAAATCTTTTATCCACCTTGAATTTATTTTTGTGTATGGTGTATTTTGGTGCTCAAGTTTTATTTTTATTTTTTGCATGTAGCTGTCCAGTTCTCCTAACACCATTTGTTGAAGAGCCTATTTTTAGTCCATTTTATGTTGCTGTTTTCTTTGTTGAATATTAATTGATTACAAAAACGTGGGTTTATTTCTGGGCTCTCTGTTCTGTTCCATTGGTATATGTGCCAGTTTTTATGCCAGTACCAGTGTCTTTTGATTATAGTGGCCTTGTAATACAATTTGGTATCAAGATTGTGATTCCTCCTATTTTGCTTTTCTTTCTCAAAATTGCAGCAGCTGTTTGGGTTGTTTATGGTTGAAAATTCCGAATGAATTTTTGAAGTGTTGTTCTATGTCTATGAAATATGCCATTGGTACTTTAATAGGTATTGAATTAAATCTGTAATTGCTTTGGATAGTATGGACATTTTGATGATGTTAATTTTTTCAATTTATGAACATGGTATATATTTCTGTTTGTTTGTGTCTTCCCTGATTTCTTTCTTCAGTGTTGTGTAGTTTTCTGCATACAGGTCTTTTACCTTCTTGGTTAGGTTTCTTCCTAGGTGTTTTATTTTTCTTTTTGCAATATCAAACGGATTTTTTTTCTTGATTTCTACTTCTGCTATTTCATTGTTGGTATAGAAAAATGCCTTTGATTTCTGGATATTGACTTTGTATCCCAATGTTTTGCAAAATTCATTTATTAGGTCAAGCATTTTGGGGTGGAGTCTATAGGATTTTCTATGCACACTATAATGTCATCTTCAAACAGTGACAGTTTTGTTTCCTCCTTTCTGATTTGGATGCCTTTTATTTTATTTTCTTGTCTGATCACTGTGGCTAATACTTGCAATAATATATTTAATAGAAGTGGATAAAGTGGACAATGCTGTCTTGTTCCTGATCTTTTGTTTTTGCCCATGGACAATGATGTTGGGTGTAGATGTCTCATATATGACCTTTACTAGGTTGAGGAATGTTCCGTCTATTTCCACTTTGCTGAGTGTTTTTACCATGAATGGGTGTTGTACCTTATCAAGTGCTTTTTTGCATCTATTGATATGATCATGACATTTTTGTCTTTGCTTTTGTTTATGTGATTTATTACATTTACTGATTTGCAAATACTGAACCATCTTGCATCTCTGGAATAAATTCCACTTTGTCATGGTGTATGATCTTTTTTTAATTTAATTTTTTAATTTTATCTTATGTTATTTTATTTTATTAGCTCTTGCACATCTGAAAAGTCTTTTGTGAGCCTCCAATTTGATTGGGAATTTTTTTAAAAAATTATTTTTCAAGTCCAGTTTTCTGTCTATTACTCCCATCCCATCCCACCCCCATGCTGTCCCCTTGCTCCCATTTCCACCCTTCTCAGTTGTTGTCCATGTATCCTTTATATATGTTCCTTTAAATCCCTCCCCCATTTCCCCTGAAATTCTCTCCACTCTCCTCTCTGGTCACTGTCAGCCTGTTCTCTATTTCACTATCTTTGGTTATATTTTGCTTGATTCATTGTTTTGTTGTTTAGATTCGTGTTAAAGGTGAGATCATATGGCATTTGTCCTCCAACACCTGGCTTATTTCACTCAGCATAATGGCTTCCAGTTTTATTCAAGATGTTGCAAAAGGTAGGAGCTCCTTCTTTCTTTCTGCAGCATAAAATTCCATTGTGTATATGTACCATAGTTTTTTGATCCATTCATTTACTGATGGGCACCTAGGTTGCTTCCAACTCTTGGCTATTGTAAATTGTGCTCCTATGAACATTGGGGTGCATAGGTTCTTTGGGATCGGTGTTTTAGGGTTCTTAGGATACAATCCCAGCAGTGGGATTGCTGGGTCAAAAGGCAAGTCCAATTTTAGTTTTCTGAGAAAATTCCGTACTGTTTTCCATAATGCTTGTACCAGTCTACAATCCCACCAAGAGTGGACCAGAGTCCTCTTTTCCCCACACCGTCTCCAGCATTTGTTGTTTATTGCTTTGTTTATGATAGCCATTCTCACCGGTGTAAAGTGGTATCTCATTGGGGTTTTAATTTGCATCTCTCTGATAGGAAGTGATATTGAGGATCTCTTCATGTGTCTCTGGATCCTCTGTATGTCCTCTTGGAGAAGTGTCTATTCAAGTCCTTTCTCCTTTTTTTAATTGGTTTAGTTGTCTTCTTAGAGTGAAGTCGTGTGTGTTCTTTGTATATTTTGGAGATTAAACCTTTGTCTGAGGTATCATTGACAAATATGTTTTCCCATACAGTTGGTTGTGTTTTTATTTTAATGCAATTTTCTTTAGCCACGCAGAAGCTTTTTATTTTGATGAGATCCCATTTGTTTATTCTTTCTTTTATATTCCTTGCTCTAGGGGACATATCAGTAAAAATGTTGCTGCGTGGAATATGTGAGATTTTCCTGCCAATGCTGTCCTCTAGGACTTTAATGGCTTCCCGGCTTATAGTTAAGTCTTTTATCCACCTTGAATTTGTTTTTGTATATGGTTTAAGTTGGTGCTCGAGTTTCATTTTTTTTGCATGTAGCTGTCCAATTCTTCCAACACCATTTGTGGAAGAAGCTATGTTTACCCCATTTTAAGTTACTGCCCCCTTTGTTGAATATTAATGGACTGTAGAGAGTTGGGTTTATTTCTGGGTTCCCTATTCTGTTCCATTGGTCTATGTGCCTGTTTTTATGCCAGTACCAGGCTGTTTTGATTACAGTGGCCTTGTAATACAGTTTGATATCAGGTATTGTGATCCCTCCTACTTTGTACTTCTTTCTGAACATTGCAGCTGCTATTCAGGGTCTTTTATGGTTCCATATAAATTTTTGAAGTGTTTGTTCTGTTTGTGAAATATGCCATTGGTACTTTAATAGGTATTGCATTGAATCTGTAAATTGCTTTGGGTAGTATGGATATTTTGATGATGTTAATTCTTCCAATCCATGAACATGGTATATGTTTCCATTTATTTGTGTCTTCCTTGATTTCTCTCTTCAGTGTTGTGTAGTTTTCTGCATGCAAGTCTTTTACCTCCTTGGTTAGATTTATTTCCAGATATTTTATTTTTGTTTTTGCTATATGGATTGGGATTTTTTTCTTGATTTCTGCTTCTGCTGATTCATTGTTAGTATACAAAACTGCCTTTGATTTCTGGATATTGACTTTGTATCCCACTGTTTGACCAAATTCATTTATAAGTTCGAGCAGTTTTTTGGTAGAGTCTATAGGATTTTCCATGTACACTATCATGTCATCTGCAAAGAATGACAGTTTTGTTTCCTCCTTTCCAATTTGAATGCCTTTTATTTCCTTTTCTTGCCGAATCGCTGATATGACCATCTATTGATATGACCATTTGGTTTTTGTCTTTGCTTTTGTTTATGCGGAGTATTACATTTAATGATTTGTGGATATTGAACCATCCTTGCATCCTTGGAATGAATCCCACTGGTCGTGTCCCTTGCATCCTTGGAATGAATCCCTTGTTGGTCGTGGTGTATGATCTTTTTGTTGGATGAGATTTTCCAATATGTTGTTGAGGGTATTAGCATCTATGTTCAGCAGTGATATTGGCCTGAAGTTTTCTTTCTTTGTTGTGTCTCTATCTGGGTTTGGAATTAGGGTGATGCTGGCTTCATAAAAAGAGTTTGGGAGTTTCCCATCATTTTTGATTTTTTGGAATAGTCTGTGAAGAATAGGTGTTAGCTCTTCCTTAAATGCTTTGTAGAAATCTCCTATGAACCATCTGGTCCAGGGATTTTGTGTGATGGGAGTTTTTTGATTACTGCTTCAATTTCATCTGCTGTTATTGGCCTGTTCAGGCTTTCTAATTCTTCATTGAGTTTTGGAATATTATATTTTGCTAGAAATTTGTCCATTTCATCTAGGTTTTCAAATTTCTCGGCATACAGTTCCACATAGTAATTTCTTACAATCCCTTCTATTTCTGTGGTATCAGTTGTAATTTCTCCTCTTTCATTTCTAATTGTGTTCATTTGTTTCCTCTCTCTTATTTTCTTGCTGAGCCTACTTAAAGGCTTGTCTATTTTGCTTATCTTTTCAAAAAACTAACTGTTGGATTCATTGATCCTTAGAATTGTGCTTTTAGTCTCTATGTCATTTAATTCTGCTCTGATCTTGGTTACTTCCTTCCTTCTACTTGCTCTGGGCTGTCTTTGTTGTTGTTCCTCGAGTTCTTGAAGGCTTCAGGTTAGGTTGTTTGTTTGAAATGTTTCTGTCGTCTCTTTGTAATCCTGTATTGCTATGAACTTCCCTGTCAGGACTGCCTTCACTGTGTCCCATAAGTTTTGGGTTGTTGTGAGTTCATTTTCATTTGTTTCTAGAAACTTTTTGATTTGTTCCCTAATTTCAATCTTGACCCTTTCATTGTTTAGTAGCATACTTTTCAGTCTCCATGCTTTTGGGTGTTTTGTTTTTTTTCCTGTGGGGTTCGTTTCTAATTTCAGTCCCTTGTAGTCAGAGAAAACGCTTGGTATGATTTCAATTTTCTTGAATTTGTTGAGGCTCGTTTTGTGTCCTATCATGTGGTCTATCTTTGAACATGTTCCATGTGCATTTGAAAAGAATGTGTGTTTAGCTTCTTTGGGATGAAGGGCTCTATATATATCAGTCAAGTCCATTTCATCTAGGGTGTTTTTTACTGCAGCTATATTTTTGTTGATATTTTGTTTGGAGGATCTGTCCATTTTTTTACAGTGGGGTGTTAAAATCCCCTACTATATTTTTGGTGCTGTCAATATCTTTCTTGAAGTCTTCTAGGATTTTCTTATATATTTGGGTGCTCCTATGTTGGGTGCATATATATTTATGATATTAATGTCTTCTTGGTGGATTCTTCTCTTGAGTATTATGAAGTGACATTCTGGGTCTCTCTTTATGGCCATTTTTGAAGTCTATTTTGTCTTAATTAGAATTGTTACCCCGGCTTTTTTTCTTGACCATTTGCTTGGAAAAGTTTGTTTCCAGCCTTTCACTTTTAGTCTGTTATGGTCTTTTGTCCTGAGGTGGGTCTCCTGTAGGCAGCATATGTGTGGGTCATGCTTTCTTATCCATTCAGGTATTCTATGTCTTTTGATTGGAGCATTTAATCCATTTACATTTAAGGTTATTTTTGATAGGTACTTATTCATTGCCATTTCTGTACCAGAGTTCCTCTCCGTCTCTCTCTTTTCCTTCCTTTCCTTAAAGCAGTCCTTTTAGTGTTCCTTGTAGAGCTGGTTTGGTGGAGGCATATTGTTTTAGACTTCTTTCGTCTTGGAAGCTCTTTATTTGGCCTTCTATCTTGATTGAGAGCCTTGCTAGGTAAAGTAGCCTTGGTTGCAGTCCTTTGGTTCTCATTATGTGGAATATTTCTTGCCATTCTTTTCTTGCTTGGAGTGTTTCCATTGAGAAGTCAGTAGCTAACCTTATTGGGGCACACTTGTATGTTACTTTTTTTCTCCCTTCCTGCCTTTAAGATTCTTTCTTTGTCTTGGAATTTTGCCGTTTTCATGATGAATTGTCTTGCAGTGGGCCTCTTTGGGTTCCTGTTGAATGGGACTTTCTGCGATTCCTGGATTCATGTAACTTTTCCTCTCATCAAATTAGGAAAATTTTCCATCATTACTCTTTCCAATAGGTTTTCTATCCCTTGTTCTTCTTCTTCTCCTTCTGGTATTCCTATTATTCGGATATTATTACAGTTCATATCATCTTGCATTTCTCTTAGTCCCTCTTCATTCTTTTCAGACTTTTTTCCCTTTCTAGCTCTTTCTGGGAGATTCTTTCTACTGTGTCCTCCAACTCCCCGATCCAATCTTCTGCCTCATCAATCCTGCTTTTCATTCCTTCTAGTGTGTTCTTCAGTTTCGAAATTGTATTCTTCATTTCCTTTTGGCCTTTGGTGACAGTTTATATTTCCTTTTTCTTGTTGATATAGTTTGTGGAGAGCTCATTGTAGCTCCCCTCTTGTTTCTGGTACCTACCCTCTAGTTCCACGTAGCTTCCCTCCAGTTTCAGGTTGCTCATTCTGAGTTCTTTGAATTTTCTGATAACTATTTTTTTGCATTCAATATCTGATAGCTGACTTGCCTCTCTTTCATCTGACATTATTTCTGAGACTTCCACCTTTTCTTTCATTTGGGCATTGTTTCTTTGTCTTCCCATTGCTTATGAGACTCTTCTTGTTAGCTTCCGCTTCTTAAATCAATCTGTTCTGACTCCCTAGGTTTATGGTGTGAACTTCTGTGGTAGAATTCCTGTGAAATTCAGTGGTGCAGTCTCCTGCAGGTATCTTGATGTTATTCTCTTCCACCTACTCCTTTCTTTGTGTGTGTGTGTGATCAGCTGGAGGGCGAGGCAAAATGGTTTATGACAGCAGGAGAGTACTTTATGATATTTACAGTCACAGCTGGCAGAGAAGAGATAGAAGATCTTTAGGCTATATATAGTGTTAACTGTAATCTTCAACCCAATTTGCCACTTTTAAGAAAGGATAGACCAAAGATAAGCCTCTTGTTGGGGAGGGAAGGCTTGTGAGTTGTATTTAGAAAGCAGTGAGGTTGTGGGTGGTCAGATTTTGAGGTAAGGCGAGAGTAAAGAATAGTAAATAGATGTAGCATGTGAGCAAGTAGAGTTAATCACTACAATAATAGGATTCAGGAAACTGTAAAGGCGGCTAAGACCCAAGAAATGTGTTGTGAAGTATTTATAGTGGTATAGAAAGCAACAAACAACAAACAAACAGACAAAAAAAGGGCAAGAGAAGTGAGGAAAAAGCAGTAAGTTTGGGGTGAAAGGAAGAAGGAAACAGGAAAAAAGAAAGGAAAGGAACAGAGTACTGAAAGATACAGCAACAATAAAATTAAGAAAATATACAGTTACTGAAAAAAAGTTTTAAAAACGTAAAAAAAAGTTTTAAAAAAGTTAAAAAAATAAAAAGAGAGCTCTTTTTGTATTTTGTTATTTTTTATCAGATAACTGAGGACAATCTTAGCAAAGCAAGTTCACAGGATTTTATGCACTTTCTTAGTCTTCATTGCCCTGGGGAACTGCTCATTCTTGCCTAGGGCTGCACTGCCCTCCTGCATTTTTTTCAGGCTTAAGTCAGGCAGGGGAAGTAAGGCAGCCAAGACATTAGGAGAATTTTTACAGACAGAATGAGGACTCAGGCTATGTCAAAGCCAAGGGGTGAGGGTCCATCACCCTTTTCTGTAGCCCCCAAGTACTTCCCTGAGGGCCCCTTTGAGACCAAGCCTGTCCAAGGTCATCCCTCCTTTGAGGAATCTCACGCATCATTGGCTAACCAGTCATCCACCTGGGGCCAAGCAGGGTGAAGTAAAAGTGGGTAGAAGTGGTGCCCCTGCTAGGGAGATAAGCTTTGTCTCCTTAGTGGCTTATAGTCCCAAGATCTCTTACTCAGCCTTAGCCACTGAGGGCTAAAGCTTCCGAAGCCAGGCAGGGCAGTTCCTAATACTCAACTACTTTTTGAAAAAATGAGTCACTGCTATTTCCCTATTTTTAAGATAAATAAACTGAGGCTTGGATTGTTCAAGATCACATAGTTAGTAAGTGATAGTACAGAGATTCAGAGGCAGTCCAATTTTCTTTCCTTTAAGCTAAGTGATGTGGCACAGGGTATAACAGAATGAGATAGGTGGCTTGAGGATGGAAGTTAGGAGTAGAAGTGAAACCAGAAAAGACACCAGAGTTTGGGCTGCCTGTCACTCCCAAACCCAATAAGCAGAGACAGGGATTAAATCTTTATGGGCACTTTATTCAGATGGCCAGTGATCTGAGAAGATGGTGGGTTCATACCCTAACAGACCATCTTGTCTTTTCTTTCCAGGCCAAGGTTTTTATATCAGGTAATGAACAAGGTACGGTGAGGGGTTTTGTAACATTCTTGTCCTGGGCGATAGTCTTAAGCTGTGCCCCAGGTGATGGTCATCTCACCCTGGAGTAAAATTGTTAGAGAACAGGGACAATTGGGGGGGTATGATATACTATTACCGAAAGGACCCCCCACTAGGTTTGCTATGCCTGCTGCCAGAGGAGAGAAGTCACTCAATGCCAGAGATTTGTGAAAAGGAAAGGAAATATTTATTTAAAGCTATACAGGCTTAAAGTAGTGACCCAATGTTTTCATTAAAATATTGAAGTCTTTTAGGATATCCACAGAGTCACACAGTCCTGCCCTAATCTGGGGTACCATATCTCAGGAATAGAAGTAGAGGAGCCTGTGATTCAGGCTCCTGGCACCACCAGCTGTGTTGCCACCAGGATTTCCAGTTAATAATCCAAAGCCATGTAGCACCTTCTCATGGCTCACCAGCAAGACTTTGCCTTTTCTTCCAGGCAAAGTCTCTCCTGCTTCCTAAGCCACGTGGCAAAGGGGAGCACCCCAAAGCCATGTGGTCCTCACTCTTGCCAAAGCTGCAGAGGTCCCCCTTCTGCCAAAGCCATGTAGTTCTCCCTCCAATGGCTGCCAAGTCTGGGTTTAAATCCCTACGCCAATCTTCCTCTGCAGGCTCATTTCCGACTCCTCCTACAATTAGTTACACCTGCCAGCATTCACGTATCCTTCCAGGTTTACTGGGCTGCCATTGTGAGTTTGAGCCGGAGTGGCCCCATGGCGTGCAGCCAATCATCTCCAAGCTCTCACATAGGTGCCGTAACCAGCGGGGGCGGGGGGGGGGGGTTGCTCTCCAGTTACACCTTCGGTGGAAGTAACTTTCATCCCCCTGGCTCAAAGCATGGCCACAGCTATTCAACATATTTATAAAACCAGTTAAAGGTTATAGATATGTTAAATGACCATGCCAGGGGTTAGCTGCAAAGCCATAGCTGTTGCTGTATAAAATAGCTCTGCATGTTCCTGCTCCATGTATCCCTTCCCCCAACTCACACCTGTGAGAAGGAATGGGGAGGACATTCTATATATCTTTCTAATATTTTCTGGACACCTTGAGTTCTGGAACCCATTCCAAATCCCTATTTGCCCCCTCCACCCTTGGCTGCACACAATGGCTCAGATATCATCTTGAATTGCTTGCAGTCCTCCTGAAGAACAAGGGTGGAACTGCTTATGGTCTCCTGAAATCAGGGTGGTTCATACCTTCAGTTCCTGGAACAAAAAGTTTTACATGCATTGATTATAAAGCTTATTAGCTATTACTTAAACTAAAAATTTCCAACTCTTAAGTTCCCTATCAGAAGGAGAAAGGTCCTGGTTACAGTATCAATTTGGAAAGCCATGTTCTATAGAAAACACCCTTCCTCCCCTCCTCCCTTCCTCCCTCCCCTGCCCTCCCCTCCCCTCCCCTCCCCTCCCCTCCCCTGTCCTCCCCTCCCCTCCCCTCCTTCCTTCCTTCCTGTCTTCCTTCCTTCCTTCCTTCCTTCCTTCCTTCCTTCCTTCCTTCCTTCCTTCCTTCCTTCCTTCCTTCTTCTCACTCATTCTCTCTCTCTCTCTCTCTCTGTCTCCGACTCTCTCTCTTTCTTTCTTTCTGTGGCAGCCAGTTTCCATTGGTGGTGGTGGCCAGCATACATGCCCTTGTGTGGACCCTATCATTCATCTGAGCTAGCCCTGTAACTTGCTTTTAATTAATAACTTGTGATGAAGGTGATGCCATGTGACTTTCGAAGCTGAGTTGTAAGCAGTCTTGGAGACTTTTGGGCGTTTTGAAGTGCTCACTCTGTGGAAGCCACCACACGTAAGTAGTTTGACCACCCTGAGATTGCCATGTGTGAGAAGCCCAAGCTATCTGTGTGGACTGAGGAAGCATTCCAGCCAGGCCCCTGTTGTTCCATGTGTCCTGACTAAGGCAACAGACCCATGAGTGAAGAAGCCACCATAGATAACAGACTCTCTTCAGTCTCTAGTTGACTGTAACTGTGTGAGAGACCCCAATAAGAATCATCCAGGTGAGTCTAGTCAACACGTGTTAAGAGTGTGTAATTATGAAAACATTTTACTGCTATTTTCTGCACTGCTCTTTGTTTGTTTTAAATATTTTATTAAAAATATTATCACCATTATTTGCTTGTTCAATGCTTTTATGATGGGTCAATTAAAATTATTTTCAATAAAAAATAACCATGAAAGACAAAAATAATTTGCTGTTTTAAGCTACTCAGTTGTTTTGGAGGGAGGAGGCGTGATAAACATTTGCCATAAATCTGCATGAACCTGGAAATCTCTCTTGACCCAGACAAGCTCAGAAATATCTTGGGCCTTTTCCTCTATATGGCCATTCTTTTTTAAAAATATATTTTAGTAATTATGTTATTACAGTTGTCCTAATTTTTTCACCCTTTTATTCCCCTCCACCTTTTACCCCTTCACCATTACTCACCCACCTTAGTTCATCTGCATGGGTCACGCATGTAAGTTCTTTGGCTTCTCCATTTCCCATACTATTCTTAACCTCCCCCTGTCAATTTTGGACTTATTATTTATGCTTCTTATTCCTGTACCCTTTCCTTCATTATTCCCCCATCTGCTCCCTGCAGATAACCCTCCATGTGATCTCTATTTCTGTGAATCTGTTCCTGTTGTCATTGTTTGCTTAGTTTGTTTTTGTTTTTATTTTAAGTTCGGTTGTTGATAGTTTTCAGTCTGTTGTCTTTTTACTGTTTGTATTTTTTATTTTCTTCTTTTTCTTAGATAAATCCCTTTAACATTTCATATATAAGGGCTTGGTGATAATGAACTGCTTTAACTTAACCTTATTTAGGAAGCACTTTATCTGCCTTTCCATTCTAAATGACAGCTTTGCTAGATAGAGTAATCTTTGATGTAGGCCATTGCTTTTCGTGATTTTGGAAACATCCAGACCCTTCTTGCTTTCAAGATTTCTTTTAAGAAATCAGCTGATAATCTTATAGGAACTCCTCTGCAGGTAACTGTCTCTTTTTCTTTTGCTGTTTCAAGGGGAGAATGTTATCTTTAATTTTGGGTAATGTCATTATGATGTGCCTTGGTGTGTGCTTTCTTGGGTCCAACTTCTTTGGCACTCTTTGAGCTTCCTGGACTTCCTAGAACTCTATTTCTTTTGACAGATAGGGGAAGTTCTCCATCATTATATTTTCAGATAAGTTTTCAATTTCTTGTTCTTACTCTTCTTCTTCTGGCACCCATGTGATTCAGATTTTGAAATGTTTAAAGTTGTCCCAGAGGTTCCTAAGTTTTTCCTCAATTTTTGAATTTTGTCTCTTTATTCTGTTATTTTTAATAGAGAAAAATAATAATTTAATTTCTCCCAATTTTAAAATTGTATCATTGTTCAAGAACAGTTGTCTGCCTTTTCCTCCCACCTCTTTCCCCCATCCCAGCCATCCCCATCTCCCTCCACTGATCTCCACTGATCCAATCCCTACCCTTGGTTTTGCCTATGTGTCCTTTATAGATGTTCCTGAAAAT
Source organism: Sturnira hondurensis (assembly GCF_014824575.4). Taxonomy (NCBI): domain Eukaryota; kingdom Metazoa; phylum Chordata; class Mammalia; order Chiroptera; family Phyllostomidae; genus Sturnira; species Sturnira hondurensis. The sequence goes on along the minus strand of NW_028092627.1, from coordinate 921,224 downwards.
CCTTCACTCTTTTCCCTTCATTATCCCCTCCCATCTCCCCTCTGGTTACTGTTCATTTGTTCTTAATTTCAATGTCTCTGGTTATATTTTGCTTGCTTGCTTGTTTTGTTGATTAGATTTCACTTAAAGGTGAGATCATATGCTATTCGTCCCTCACTACCTGGCTTATTTCACTTACCTTAATGCTCTCCGGTTTCATCCATGCTGTCACAAATGGTAGAAGTTTCTTCTTTCTTTCTGCATCTTAGAATTCCATTGTGTTACAGAATATAGAGCCCAGAAATAAACCCAAGTCTCTATGGTCAATTAATATTCAACAAAGGGGGCAATTGCATAAAACGGAGTAAAAATAGCCTCTTCAACAAATGGCGTTGGGAGAGCAGGGCAGCTAAATGCAAAAAAAAAAAAAAAAAAAAGAAAGAAAGAAACTCGAGCACCAACTTACACCATACACAAAAATAAATTCAAGGTGGATAAAAGAATAAGTCATGACACCATAAAAGTCCTTCAAGAGTCCTGGCTGGTGTAGCCCACACTCAGTGGGTTGAGTGTGGGCCTGTGAACCAAAGGATTGTGGTTCGATTCCGAGCCAGGGCACATGCCTGGGTTTCAGGCCAGTTCCCAGCAGGGGACGCATGAGAGGCAACAATACACTGATATTTCTCTCCCTCTCTACTTCCTTTCTCCTCTAAAGATAAATAAATAAAATCTTTTTAAAAAAGTCCTTCAAGAGAACCTTGGCAGGGAAATCTCAGATATTCCATGTAGCAATATTTTCAATGATATGTCCTCTAGGGCAAGGAATATAAAGGAAAGAATGAACAAATGGGATTTTATCAAAATAAAAGCATCTGCATGGTTAAAGAAAACAGCATTAAAATGAAAAGAGAATCAACTGAATGTGAAAACATATTTTCCAATGATACCTCAGATGAGGATTTGATCTCCAAAATACATAAAGATCTTCATTCTGTTTTGATTGAATGTCTACTTCTTCCTTCCACTCCAGATAGTTTATTTGAGTCTCAGTTTCCTTCCCTTCACTGTTGGTTCCCTTTATTCCACTTTGCATACCCTTCACTTCTTCCTCTATTTTATGACATGCTCAACTATTTCTGTGAGCATCCTGATTTACTACCGTTTTGAACTCTGGATCTGATAGGTTGGCTATCTTTTCATCATTTAGTTGTATTTTTTTTCTGGAGCTTTGATCTGTTCTTTCATTTGGGACATATATATATATATATATTTTTTGCCTCAGTGCACCTGTTACATAGTAAAGGGCAGAGCCTTAGGTATTCACCAGGGCAGTGCAACCCACTTCATTACATGTGACACTGTATATGGGGGAGGAGTCCAAGAGGGAACAATGCCACTTGTTCAATTTTTGGCTTTACTCTTTTCCTCCACTACCTGCAAACTGTGCCCTTCTGGTGCTGATTCCCAGTTAGGTGGGTTTGTATGCATTCTAGAACCCTGTGGGTTTCTCCAATGAACTATTCTGTGAAGTTTGGAGTTTCTCCTGCCACCTCAACCCCCACAGGTTTTTTCAGTCAGAGGTTTTGAGGATGTATTTACCCACACTGGAATCCTGGCTTGCAGGGTCTGTCTTGCCCACCCCCACCCCCAGTTGTTCATCTTGTTTTATTTGAATGCAAATGTGAGACTGCTTGCTCCACCAGCTGCCTCCTTGCCCACCCTGGTCCTCCAGCCACAGCCTTGCTGTGCATCCTCTTTGTCCCACTCCATGTTTCTCCCCCTTCTACTTGTCTGGATGTGTTGGGAACCGCCCTGCCTGTTTTCAGGAATTGTAACTACCTCCCATGGCTAAGAGCAATCTCTGGAGTGCGGGCCATAGGAGACAAAGCTTGTCTCTGGCATGAAGCGCTACTTCTGCTTCTTCCCCTGCCCCCAAAGCATGGTCGATGTCCATGGTGGGTACAACCCCTCAGAGAGGGGCAACCTAGGCCAGACATGGCCAATTGGGAGGCCATCATGGAAGGACTCAGTGGGCTGTGACAAAGAGGGAGCGATGAACCCTCATCCCCCAGGCTATTGTGACATAGCCCGAGTCCTCATTTCTGTCTTGGAGAACTGCTGCCTGGCTCTAATCCACTTAAGCCTAAGAATCTATGATGGGGAAGGCAGTGCAGTCCTGGGCTGGAAAGGGCAGGTATTTGGGGTAAATCAGACATAAGAAAGAATATGTAAAAATCCTGTGAAACCTGCTTTGTTTAGAATGCTCTCACTTAAATGATAAGGGTTTAAGCAATAAGTTTGTTCCTCAAAGTTTTATGGCTCATTAGCTATCTGATCCTGAGTGAGAATAAACCCTTGTAGATCTTTGAATGATATCTATTGTTTGATCCTTACCTGTATTCTTTTGCAAACAAACCCAATAAAAGCTCCCGAGCAGGGGGCTCTTGGCACTTCCCCCTTGAGGGATTGGCCACCTTTCCTCCTCAAGCAGATCATGTTTTGGTAGTGTTTACTTTCATCTGTGGTGGATGGGCTGACTTGCAAGGAAAGTCACCCCCACATGGATGAATGGTTATTCTTTAACTCCTTGGTTGTTGGACTTCCATACAGTTTGATTTTTCTAGCAGTTTTGATTATTTTTGGTTTTTAAATTTGTTGTCCTTTTTTTTTGGTTGTGTGAGGAGGTGAAATGTATCTACCTACATTTCTATCTTGGCTATAAGTCTCTACATGGCCATTCTATATTCCTCAGCTCAAAATGATCCATAGTGCCATAAGAACTGGCCTTTAGCCAAAGGACCTCCATTTGTCTCCTGGTTCCTCCACACCAGCTGTGTGATGTTACATAAGTCAGTGCTCCTTTTAAGCCTTAACTTTTTTTATTTAATTCTTGTTCAAGTACAGTTTTCTGTCTTGTATTCCTAGGCCTGCCCCCCCTCCCAGTGCTCCCCACTTCCCTCCAATTAATTTTTCTAAAATTTAGGAGAGAGGTCAATGATTGTTAAGGACTCCTCAGCTTCCCTGAGTCATGAAATAGTGCTCTCTGCCTGAAATTGAACACACTACCAGGTAGAAGTGACCTTTCTTGCTCTGCAGTAAAAGGAGTCCTACCAGGCTGTTTCTGGGATTTAGAAGGGGCTCCATTGATGCCAGGTGTCTCCAGTCACCAAGAAAGTCATAAAAGGACAGTCATACAAGGTGGGTACCCAGGTTTCCACCTCCATGCTGCCTCTCCAGCCTCCCCTGAGCATTGTCAGAACCAACTCAAGACTCAGGTCGTCTTGGAACCTTAACTCTGCCTGAGCAGAGAAAGTTTCTGCCTGTCTAGAAAAAGAAGAGCCCCTGAAAGGAGCAGGCTTCTGGGGCAGCTACGAAATGTCTGGTAACAATATTTGTATCTAAAAATACAGCAGCTGAGAACCATCTAATTACAGCTTCTGGAGTCATTCATAACTTGGGATTTCCCCATGATATCTGCTTTCTCTCTGTGTTCCTTATCAGCAGCCATAAAGGAGACTACTTTCAGGTAGAAAGGAGGGTCCCATATTGGGTATCAACTCTATCCTTAGGAGCCCATCCTGGTGCCTGGTATATAGCTGGCACCTGTGAATAATGTGCAAGACAGCAAGACTATCTTAAGTCAGTTACATACCTCCACACATGTACACAAAGCTGCTTTTGGCCACTGCCCATTATGAATCCAAATGTTCTGGGACCCTCCAAAGATCAAAGGTGCAGATGTAACTTCATGATGAATGTTTATTCAGGAGAAAGGCTCAGAGCCCAGGTATTATGGTGCTGGTGGGCTTGTGTTAGGGTGCTGAGGCTCTGGTCAGGACTTCTACTGAACTAGGACATGGAATAAGTACCCATCAAGACCCCACACCCTCCTCCTCTGAACCCCACTTTTTCTCAGGGCCTCTCAAATAATTTGAGTCTCTTTTGCCAAAAGAAAGACCATGACTCAAGTTTGCAGGGAGGGCTGAATAATCTAAAAGTCCCTCTAGTAGAGTTCTTATTGCTCCCCTATTCCTGCCTGAAACCTCACAGGAAATAAGGTTATGGAAAAGGTGAGAAAAGGGATCCCTTTTCAGACAAGGATTTAATCTTCAAGATATGTAAAGAACTCACACAACTCCACTCCATGAAGGCAAATAACCCAATTAAAAATGGGCAAAGGACTTGAATAAACACTTCTCCAAGGAGGACATACAGAGGGTCCAGAGACATATGAAAAGATGCTCAGCATCACTAGCCATCAGATAAATGAAAATTAAAAGCACAATGAGATACCACTTCACATTGGTCAGAATGGTCATCATGAACAAAGAAACAAACAACAAGTGCTGAGAAAGTTGTGGAGAAAAGGAAATCCTAGTACGCAGTTGGTGGGGATGCAAACTGGTGGAGCAACTGTGGAAAACTACAGAATTTCCTCAGAAAACTAAAAATAAAACTGCCTTTTTTACCTGGCAGTTCCACTGCTGGCACTATACCCTAAGAATGCTGAAATGCCAATCCAAAAGAACTTATGCAGAGCTGGAGAAGATGGCAGCAGAGTAGGACAAAGGATTCCACTTCCCTGCCATGCATGGGAGAAAAACCTGGCCAATCTGTGGAGGAACACAGCAAATAGCCAACAATGACCCAGCATATCTAATTACAGCTTCCAGAATAGAAATCTAGAATTGTAGTGGATACTGAATGACCAGAAGGTGAGGAGACGGCTACAGGTCAATAAGGTCCGAGGGAACAGCGCAGAGGCCGCAGGCCGAGGCTGCCTCTGCTGCCGGGCCACACCAGGGCCAGGGCGGGTCTGCCACAAAATCTTTGGGAGCCAAGGGCTGGCAGCAAGGTCTTAGGGAGGGAGCTGGGTCATCAGCTTCCTTCAGACCTGGCCAGGTAGAGTTTGAAAAATGCCGGGAGAGATCTGTTTGCTTAAAGTGTCAGAGAGAGGAATGGGCACAAGGAAGCCAATAAAAGGGCTTTGATCACACGTGAAGTCTGTGGTGCCAGCTTGGGAGAATTGAGAGTTGCCCCAGCATTCCCTTGTAGCACTGGGAAAGGTTCGTGCCCAAGCCTGTGGGACCAGGGAAGCTTGGCTGGGAACTCGCACCTGCACCCCAGCCTGGAACTGTGACTCCTAGGGAAAGTCTGCTGTAAGCAGGGAGCACCAGGGAGAGGTGCAGTCTGAATCTTGGGAGAGCACTCGTGAGACTGGCTGAGTACACTGAGAAGGGAGAAAGGCCACACCAATTGCCCCTGAAACTGCTACAGCCAGTGAGACCAAAAAAAAAAAAAAATGATTTGGCCAGCTGGAAAAAAACAAGAGGTTTTTAAATAATCTTTTATTTTTTAACTTTATTATTGTGTTACCTTTCAACACTTTAACCCTCTCTCTTCTTTCTTATTTTATTCCTTCTTCCTTTCTTTCTAAACTTACCACTTTCCCCTCCCTTCTACTGCCTTTTTTTCCCTTTTCACCCACCCCACCATGTGTGAGACAAACAACTTGGAATGGCAAAAAGGCCAGAGTTGGACCCAAAGAGGGGACATCCCAATAGTAGAGACAGAAAGACAAATTTCATTTTGCTATAGCAGAGAAACTACAAGTTACTGTATATTTGTATTTTTTTCATTATTCTTGCATCTTTTATTTTAATAGCATCTCTGTATTCCTCCTCTTTCTGTATAGTCTTCTTTACCTTGGACAGATATATTGTATCACTTGACAGGTTTTCCCTGTCTGATCATTCATAGTGTATTGCTAATTTACTGTCCATTACTTTACCTGTGCTCTGTTAGCTCACTATAGAAGGTCCAATACTCCCTAATCTTGGTATCTCATAGATTCTGTCATTTGATTGTTGCTGTAATATTATTGTAAATAATAGCTGTTACATAATATTGTAAATACTACACAACCCCCCCCCCCCCGACTTTAGCCCACTTCATTGTTGCCTAAACTATAATCCTGTAGTGGTTAACTCTATTTTCTCTCATACTACACCTACTTACCATCCTTTAATCTCACCTTACCTCAGCATCTAATCTCCCTCAACCTCACTGCTTTCTAGATCCAACTCACAAATCTTCCCTCCCCTACAAGAGCCTTATCTTCCTTTCATCTTTTCTAAAAAGTGGCTAGTTGGGTTGAAGATGACGGTTATCGCTGTACATAGACAGGAAATCTCCTATCTCTTCTCTACTGGCTGCTACTGTGAATATCATAGAATACTGTCCTGCTTTCATAAACCAGTTTTCCTTCCCCTCCAACTGATCACACACACACACAAAGAGAAGGTGGAAGCGGTGAACACCAGGATACCTGCTGGAAGAGTAACCCAAAAACGAAAGACCCACCAACAGATAACAACAGAAGAGGGTGAAGGAGAGATTGGAAACCACACAAGCCTAAGCCCAAGACCTACCTGGAAATACAACTAAACAGTGGAAAACTACCCAGGACAAACAACTGGACAAGAGCAAAAGAGAATCCTCAAAACCCTGTACACACAGAAGAAATAGCATCAACACAATCCACCCTCACCAACACAACAAATTAAAATGAGTAGTGCACAGATGGACCATCAGTTCACCAGCTGATGGAAAAGATCCACACCCCCCCCAAAAAAAAACTATCAAAACCCAAAGACAAACACAGAGCCAACCTAAAGGACATCCCAAGACCAGTGAGCTTGGGAGATCAAGGAAACTACACCACTTAATCTCACAGGTATTCTACCACAGAAGTTCACACCATAAATCAAGGAAGCCAGAATAAATCAATTTAAGAAGCTGAAGCTAACAAGAACAGTCTCACAAACAATGGGAGGACAAAAAACCACACTCTAATGAAAAAAAGGGAGAAAGCCTCAGAAAGAATGTTAGGTGAAATAGAGGCAAGTCAGCTGTCAAATATTGAATTCAAAGCACTGGTTATCAGGAAGTTCAAAGAGCTCACAATGAGCTACCAGGAACTACAGGGGAACTACAATGAACTCCCGACAAACTATATCAACATGAAAAAGGAAATAGAAACTATCAGCTAGGGACAAGAGAAAATGAAAAATACAATTTCTGAACTGAAGAACACAGTGGAAGGAGTCAAAAACAGTATTGATGAAGCAGGAGATCGGATCTGAGACTTGGAGGACAAAGAAGAAAAAAACACCCAGGAAGAGCAAGAAAAGAAAAGAAGATCAGAAAGAATGAAGAGGGATTAAGAGAAATGCAAGAAAATATGAAACATAATAATATTAGAATAATAAATATAGCAGTAGGAGAAGAAGCAGAGCAAGAAATACAAAGTCTATTCATAAAAGTAATGATGGAAAACTTTTGTAATTTGATGAGAGAAAAAGTCACACAAATCTAGGAATCACAGAGAGTCCCAATCAAGAGGAACCCAAAGAGGTCCACTTCAAGACACATCATTATTAAAATGGCAAAATTCCAAGACAAAGAGAGAATCTGAAAGGCAACAAGGGAGAAAAAGGAAGTAACATACAAGGGAGCCCCAATAAGGTTAGCTACTGACTTCTCAACGGAAACGCTCCAAGCAGGAGAGAATGGCAAGGAATATTCCAAGTAATGAGAACCAGAGGCCTACAATCAAGGCTACTTTACTCAGCAAGGCTCTCAATCAAGATTGTCTCTTGATTTATCTCTCTCAATCAGAAGGCCAAATAAAGAGCTTTTAAGACAAAATAAGTCTAAAATAATACACCTCCACCAAACCAGCTCTAAAGGAAATACTAAAAGGTCTGTTATAAGGAAAGAAAGAAAGAGAGACAAAGAGAAACACAAGTACAAAAATGACAATGAATAAGTACCTATCAATAATAACCTTAAACGTAAATAGATTAAATGCTTCAATCAAAAGAGATAGAATACCTAAATGAATAAGAAAGCATGACCCACACATTTGCTGCCTACACAAGACTCATCTCAGGACAACAGAACTGCACAGACTAAAAGTGAAGGGCTGGAAACAAATTCTCCAAGAAAACATTCAAGAAAAAGAAGGCAGAGTAGCACTACTCATATCAGACAAAATAGACTTCAAAAAGAGGGCCATAAAGAATGACTCAGAAGGTCACTTCATAATACTCAAGGGAAGAATTCACCAAGAAGACATAACCATTGGAAATATATATGCACCAAACATAGGAGCACCGAAATATATAAAGAAAATCTTAGAGTACTTAAAGAAAGATAATGACAGGAACACAATTGTAGTAGGGGATTTTAGCACCCCACTGTCAAAAATAAACAGGTCTTCCAAACAAAATATCAACAAAGATATTGTGGCATTAAACAACACCCTAGATGAAATGGACTTGACTGATATATGTAGAGCACTTCATCCCAAAGAAGCTAAATACACATTCTTTTCAAATGCACGTGGAACATTTTCAAAGAAAGACCACATGATAGGACACAAAATGAGCCTCAACAAATTCAAGAAAATTGAAATCATACCAAGCATTTTCTCCAAACACAAGAGAGTGAAACTGGAAACCAACCTAAAAGGAAATAATCCAAAACACCCAAAATCATGAAGATTGAATAGAATGCTATTAAACAATCAATGGGACAAGAATGAAATTAGGGAAAGGATTAAAAAGTTTCTGAAAATAAATGAAAATGAAGTCACAACAACCCAAAACTTATGGAACACTGCGAAGGCAGTCCTGAGAGGGAAGTTCATAGCAATACAGGCCTACCTAAAAAAGATAGGGATATTTCAAACAAACAACCTAACCCTATGGCTACAAGAGCTCGAGGAACAACAAGAAATATAGCCCAGAGAAAGTAGAAAGCAATAATCAAGATCAGAGCAGAATTAAATGACATAGAGACTAAAAGCACAATTCTAAGGATCAATGAATCCAGGAGCTGGTTTTTTGAAAATAGAAACAAGATAGACAAACTTTAAGCAGGCTCATCCAGAAAAGCAGAGAGAGAACCCAAATAAACACAATCAGAAATGAAAGAGGAGAGATTGCAACTGACACCACAGAAATAAAAAGAATTGTAAGAAATTACTATGAAGAACTGTATGTCAAGAAATTTGAAAAATTAGGTAAAATGGACAAATTTCTAGAAACATATAATCTTCCAAAACTCAATGAAGAAGAAAAAGAAAGCCTTAGTAGACCAATAACAGCAAATGAAATTGAAGCAGTAACCAAAAATCTCCTGTCACACAAATGCCCTGGACCAGATGGCTTCACAGGAGAATTCTACGAAGCATTCACGGAAGAGCTAACCCCCATTCTTCACAGGCTATTCCAAAAAATCCAAAATGATGGGGGACTCCCAAACTCTTTTTTAAAATTTAATTATTGTTCAAGTACACTTTCTGCCTTTACTCCCATCCCAACCCACTTTCCCGTGCTCCCCAACTCCCTCCCATTTCCACCCTTCTTAGTTGTTGTCCATGTGTCCTTCATACTAGTTCCTGTAAATCCTTCCCCTTTTTCCCCCTGAATTTCCCTCCCCTCTCCTCTCTGGTCGCTGTCCTCCTTTTCTCTATTCCAGTGTCTTTGTTTTTATTTTGCTTGCTTATTCGTTTTCTTGTTTAGCTTCCTGTTAAAGGTTAGATCATATGGTATTTGTCTTTTGCCACCTGGCTTATTTCACTCAGCATAATGCTTTCCAGTTCCATTCATGCCACTGCAAAGGGTAGGAGCTCCTTCATTCTTTCTGCTGCATAGAGTTCCATTGTGTATATGTACCATGATTTTTTTATCTATTCATTTACTGATGGGCACCTAGGTTGCTTCCAGGTCTTGGCTATTGTAAACTGTGCTGCTATGGACATTGTGGTGTATAGGTTCTTTTGGAATGGTGTTTTAGGGTTCTTAGGATATAATCCCAGTGGTGGAATTCCTGGGTCAAAAAGCAGGGCCATTTTTATTTTTCTGAGAAAATTCCATACTGTTTTCCATAATGGTTGTAGCAGTCTGCAATCCCGCCAACAGTGAACTAGGGCCCCCTTTCCCCCACAACCTCTCCAACATTTGTTGTTTGTTGCTTTGTTTATGATCTCCATTCTGACCCTTGTAACATCATGTCTGATTGTGGTTTTAATTTGCATCTCTCTAATAGCTACAGATATTGAGCATCTTTTCATATGTCTCTGGATCCTCTGTATGTCCTCCTTGGAGAAATGTCTGTTCAAATCCTTTGCCCATTTTTTAATTGGGTTGCTTGCCTTCTTAGAGTGGAGTCATGTAAGTTCTTTGTATATTTTGGAGATTAACCCCATGTCTGAGGTATCATTGGCAAATATGTTTTCCCATACAGTTGGTTGTCTTTTCATTTTAATACTGTTTTCTTTAGCCACACAGAAGCTTTTAATTTTGATGAGATCCCATTTGTTTATTCTTTCCTTTATATCCCTTGCTCTAGGGGACATATCAGGAAAAAATGTTGCTGCGTGAAATATCTAAGATTTTCTTGCCAATGCTCTCTTCTAGGACTTTAATGGTGTTACATCTTATATTTAAGTGTTTTATCCACCTTGAATTTATTTTGGTGTATGGTGTATGTCGATGCTCAAGTTTCATTTTTTTGCATGTAGCTGTTCAGTTCTCCCAACACCATTTGTGGGAGAGGCTATTTACTCCATTTTATGTTACTGTCTCCTTTGTTGAATATTAATTGACTGTAGAGAGATGGGTTTGTTTCTGGGCTCTTTGTTCTTTTCCATTGGTCTATGTGCCTGTTTTTATGCCAGGACCAGGGTGTTTTTATTACAGTGGCCTTGTAATACAGTTTGATATCAGGTATTATGATCCCTCCTCCTTTGTTCTTCTTTCTCAAAATTGTAGCTGCTATTCGGGGTCATTTATGGTTCCATATAAATTTTTGAAGTGTTTGTTCTATGTTTGTGAAATATGCCATTGGTAGTTTAATAGTTATAGAATTGAATCTATAAATTGCTTTGGGTAGTATGGACATTTTGATGATGTTAATTCTTCCAATCCATGAACACGGCTTATGTTTCCTTTCATTTGTGCCTTCCTCTAATTGTTTCTTCAGTGTTGTGTAGTTTTCTGCATAAAGGTCTTTTACCTCCTTGTTTAGGTTTATTTCCAGATATTTTATTTTTGTTTTTGCTATATCAAATAAATTTTTTTTTCAAGTTTTGCTTCTGCTGATTCATTGTTAGTATACAAAAACACCTTTGATTTCTGGATATTGAGTTTGTAGCCCACTGTTTTCCAAAATTCATTTATTAGGTGGAGCACTTTTTGGTAGAGTCTATAGGGTTTTCTGTGTAGACTATCATGTCCTCCACAAACAATGACAGTTTTGTTTCCTTCCTTTTGATTTGGATGCCTTTTCTTTTCTTTTCTTTTGTTTTCTTTTGTTTTCTTTTCTAATTGATGTGACTAAAACTTCCAATAGTGTATTGAATAGAAGTGGTGAAAGTGGACAATGCTATCTTGTTCCTGATTTTAGTGGAAAAGCTTTTAGTTTTTGCCCATTGAGTATGATGTTGGTTGTAGGTCTCTCATATATGGCCTTTATTATGTTGAGGAATGCTCCCTCTATTTCCACTTTGCTGAGTGTTTTTATCATAAACAGATGGTGTACCTTATCAACTGCTTTTTCCACATCTATTGATATGATCACGTGATTGTTGTCTTTGCTTTTGTTTATGTAATGTATTACATTTACTGATTTGTAAATATTGAACCATCCTTGCATCTCTGTAATGAATCCCACTTGGTCATGGTGTATGATCTTTTTAATGTATTGGTGGATGCGATTTGCCAATATTTTGTTGAGGATTTTAGCATCTATGTTCATCAGTGATATTGGCCTAAAGAATTAAATGCTTTGTAGAATTCTCCTGTGAAACCATCTGGTCCAGGGCTTTTGTGTGATGGGAGTTTTTTGATTACTGCTTCAATTTCATTTGCTGTTATTGGTCTGTTCAGGCTTTCTACTTCTTCTTCATTGAGTTTTGGAAGATTATATTTTTCTAGAAATTTGTCCATTTCACCTAGGTTTTCAAATTTCTTGGCATACAGTTCTTCATAGTAATTCCTTACAATCCCTTCTATTTCTGTGGTATCAGTTGTAATCTCTCCTCTTTCATTTCTGATTGTGTTTATTTGTGTCCTCTCTCTTCTTTTCTTAATGAGCCTACTTAAAGGCTTGTCTATTTTGTTTATCTTTTCAAAAAACCAACTCTTGGATTCATTGATCCTTATAATTGTGCTTTTGGTCTCTATGTCATTTAATTCTGCTCTGATCTTGGTTATTTCCTTCCTTGTACTTGCTCTGGGCTGTCTTTGTTGTTGTTCTTCGAGTTCTTGCAGGCGTCGGGTTAGGTTGTTTGTTTGAAATGTTTCTATTTTCTTTAGGTAAGCCTGTATTGCTATGAACTTCCCTCTCAGGACTGCCTTGGCCGTGTCCCATAAGTTTTGGGTTGTTGTGAGTTCATTTTCATTTGTTTCCAGAAACTTTTTGATTTCTTCCCTAATTTCAATCTTGACCCATTCGTTGTTTAATAGCATACCATTCAGTCTCCATGATTTTGGGTGTTTTGGGTTTTTTCCTTTGGGGTTGGTTTCTAATTTCAGTCCCTTGTGGTCAGAGAAAATGCTTGGTATGATTTCAATTTTCTTGAATTTGTTGAGGCTCATTTTGTGTCCTATCATGTGGTCTATCTTTGAAAATGTTCCATGTGCATTTGAAAAGAATGTGTATTTAGCTTCTTTGGGATGAAGCGCTCTATATATATCAGTCAAGTCCATTTCTTCTAGAGTTTCATTTAATGCTGCTATATCTTTGTTGATATTTTGTTTGGAAGATCTGTCCATTTTTGACAGTGGGGTGTTAAAATCCCCTACTATAATTGTGTTGCTGTCAATATCTTTCTTGAAGTCTTCTAGGATTTTTCTTATATATTTGGGTGCTCCTATGTTGGGTGCATATATATTTATGATGTTAATGTCTTCGTGCTGGATTCTTCCCTTGAGCAATATGAAGTGACCTTCTGGGTCTCTCTTTATGGCCCTTTTTTTGAAGTCTATTTTGTCTGATATTAGAATTGCTACCCCGGCTTTTTTTTCTTGTCCATTTGCTTGGAAAATTTGTTTCCAGCCTTTCACTTTTAGTCTGTGATGGTCTTTTGTCCTGAGGTGGGTCTCCTGTAGGCAGCATATGTGTGGGTCATGCTTTCTTATCCATTCAGCTATTCTATGTCTTTTGATTGGAGCATTTAATCCATTTACATTCAAGGTTATTATTGATAGGGACTTATTCATTGCCATTTTTGTACCACAGTTCCTCTCTGTCTCTCTCTTTTCCTTCCTTTCCTTAAAGCAGCCCTTTTAGTATTTCTTGTAGAGCTGGTTTGGTGGAGGCATATTCTTTTAGACTTCTTTTGTCTTGGAAGCTCTTTATTTGGCCTTCTATCTTGATTGAGAGCCTTGCTGGGTAAAGTAGCCTTGGTTGTAGGCCTCTGGTTCTCATTACTTGAAATATTTCTTGCCATTCTCTTCTTGCTTGGAGTGTTTCCATTGAGAAGTCAGTAGCTAACCTTATTGGGGCTCCCTTGTATGTTACTTCCTTTTTCTCCCTTGCTGCCTTTAGGATTCTCTCTTTGTCTTGAAATTTTGCCATTTTAATGATGATGTGTCTTGAAGTGGGCCTCTTTGGGTTCCTCTTGAATGGGACTCTCTGTGATTCCTGGATTCGTGTAACTTTTTCTCTCATCAAATTAGGAAAATTTTCCATCATTACTCTTTCAAATAGGTTTTCTATCCCTTGTTCTTCTTCTTCTCCTTCTGGTATTCCTATTATTCGGATATTATTACGTTTCATATTATCTTGCATTTCTCTTAGCCCATCTTCATTCTTTTTGAGCCTCTTTTCCCTTTCTTGCTCTTTCTGGGAGATTCTTTCTACTGTGTCCTCCAACTCACTGATCCGATCTTCTGCCTCATCGATCCTGCTTTTCATTCCTTCTACTGTGTTCTTCAGTTCCGAAATTGTATTCTTCATTTCCTCTTGTCCTTTGGTGATAGTTTCTATTTCCTTTTTCATGTTGATATAGTTTGCGGAGAGCTCATGGTAGCTCCCCTCTAGTTTCTGGTAGCTCATTGTGAGCTCTTTGAATTTCCTGATAACTAGTGCTTTGAATTCAATATCTGATAGCTGACTTGCCTCTCTTTCATCTAACATTATTTCTGAGACTTCCACCTTTTCTTTCATTTGGGCATTGTTTCTTTGTCTTCCCATTGCTTATGAGACTCTTCTTGTTAGCTTCAGCTTCTTAAATTGATCTGTTCTGACTCCCTAGGTTTATGGTGTGAACTTCTGTGGTAGAATTCCTGTGAAATTCAGTGGTACAGTCTCCTGCAGGTATCTTGATGTTCTCTGCTTCCACCTACTCCTTTCTTTGTGTGTGTGTGATCAGCTGGAGGGGGAGGCAAAATGGTTTATGACAGCAGGAGAGTACTTTATGATATTTACAGTCACAGCTGGCAGAGAAGAGATAGAAGATCTTTAGGCTCTATATAGTGTTAACTGTAATCTTCAACCCAATTTGCCACCTCTAGGAAAGGATAGACCAAAGATAAGCCTCTTGTTGGGGAGGGAAGGCTTGTGAGTTGTATCTAGAAAGCAGTGAGGTTGCGGGTGGTCAGATTTTGAGGTAAGGTGAGAGTAAAGAATAGTAAATAGACGTAGCGTGTGAGCAAGTAGAGTTAATCACTAAAGTAATAGAATTCAGGAACCTGTAAAGTGGGCTAGGACTGGAGAGATGTGTTGTAAAGTATTTACAGTGCTATAGAAAGCAACAAACAAACAAACAAACACACCAAAAAAGGGCAAGAGAAGTGAGCAAAAAGGAATAAGTTTGGGGTGAAATGAAGAGGGATTAAAACAGGAAAAAAGAAAGGAGAGGAACAGAGTACTGAAAGATACAGCAAAAATAAAATTTAAATATATATACGATTACTGAAAAAAGTTTAAAAATAAAAGTAAAAAACAAAAACAAAACAAAAACAAAAAAAGCCCAACAACCAAAACTCCTTCCTTGTTGGTTTCAAACTGTCCAATGCGGTTTTTCTCGTTTTGGTGGTACTCCTCTGTGGGCTGGCTCACACCCGCCCACCAGCCAGCCTACCAGACTGGGGTGCAGGTGCCCGCACACCTGACAGGCTGCCTTGGTCCCACGGGATCTGGTACTGTCCTGTGGCTGGGTGAGAAGCAAGTCAAGCTGCCTTCACAGAACACCTCAGTCCACTTTCCAGTAAAAACTTCTCCAGAAAGCGTGCCTCTCAGTCCAGCCCAATCCCCAACCTGACTGGTTAGGACAATGCTCCTCTCAAATTTCCTGGGCTGGCAGGCTGGTGGGCTGGCGACCACAGAGATCGCCACTGAACACGGCCCCCTGACCTTGCCACTCTCCCTGCACACCTAGGCAGACAGGTCTCTGCCACCCAGCCCCGCCTAGATGGTGAGGGACGGAGCCAGCTCTTCCAGGGACCCCACAGCCGGCCCAATGCTCCACTGGGTGCTGGGCGCCCTATGAGTCCTCCGTGGCACTGGTCACAGACAGAAGCCTCTACACCCCTAACACAGCGGCAGTGGTGGCTCTGAGGTGTTTTGGGCTGGCCGAGGGCAGTCGGTCCTGCCGCTGCCGCTTTTGTCTTTACTCACAGTTACTGGGCTCCTGCTGAGTCCTCTGTGGCAGACGCCCCGACGCTGGCCATAGACAGAAGCCTCTGGGCCCTGGAAGCTGCGGAAGCAGCAGCTCTGTGGTCTTTACGCGCTGGCCAATGGCTGCTGGTCCCGCCACTGCTGCTTTTGACTTTACTCTGGGGTGCCTGGCTCCCGAGGGCAGCCGGCCCTGCCGCTGTCGCTTTTGTCTTTACTCACAGGTGCTGGGGTCCCGATGAGTCCTCTGTGTCAGACGCCCCTGTCGCTGGGCGCAGGGGGAAGCCTCTGGGCCCCGACCGCTGAGGCAGCCAAGGCTCCAAGGTCTTTATGCGCTGGCCAATGGCTGCTGTCCTGCCACCGCCACCGCTGCTGCTGCCCTTGACTTTTCTCAGGGTTGCCGGGCTCCCGATGAGTTCTCCGTGGCAGACGCCCTTGTCACTGGGCACAGACGGAAGGAAGCCTCTGGGCTCCAACCGCTGCGGCAGCCACGGCTCCGAGGTCTTTACGCGCTGGCTAATGGCTGCCGCCGGTCTGGCCGCCTCCGTCCTTACTCGTGTCCCTGAGACCCCAACGACCTCCAGCGGTCTGGTTCGTCACTATCTCTGGTCTCTTATTTTCATAAATGCTGGGGAATTGTTGGTTGGGGAATTGATTGCGCTGTTCTTCTGTAAATCTGCCAGGATTTTCCCCCAAGTGTAGGAGAACTGCAGTCGCTCCGTCCTACTCCGCCGCCATTTTCTCTCCTTTTTTTAAATTGTTGGTCAAGTACAGTTGTCTTCATTTTCCCCAAACCACTACCCCGTTCTCCACCTGCCCTCACCTCCCACCCTTAATCGTACACTCCTTTGGATTTCTCCATGTGTCATTTATACATGTTCTTTGGTGACTCTTACATTTTTTCCTCAGTTACCTCCTCACCCATCCCCTCTGGTTACTGTCACTTTGTTCTTTATTTCAATGTCTCTGGTTATATTTTGCTTGCTTGTTTATTTTGTTGATTAAACTCCACTTATAGATGAGACCATATGGTATTTGTCTTTCACCACCTGGCTTATTTCACTTAGTACACTGCTTTCCAGTTTCATCTATGTTGTCACAAAGGGTAAGAGCTCCTTCTTTTTTTCTGCTGCATAGTATTCCATCGTGTAAATGTATCACAGATTTTTGATCCATTCATTTACTGATGGGCACTTAGGTTGCTTCCAGCACTTGGCTATTATAAGTTGTGCTGCTATGAATGTTGGGGTGCATAGGTTCTTTTGAATTGGTATTTCAGGATTCTTGGGGTATAATGCCAGCAGTGGAATTGCCAGGTCAAAAGGCAGTTCCATTTTTAGTTTTCTAAGGAAATTCTGTGCTGTTTTCCACAGTGGCTCCCCACCAGTTTGTATTCCCACCAACTGTGTACTCAGGTTTTCTTTTCTCCACAACTTCCCCAGCACTTGTTGTTTGTTGCTTTGTTCATGATGGTCATTCTGACCAGTGTGAAGTGGTATCTCATTGTGGTTTTAATTTGCATCTCTCTGATGGCTAGTGATGTTAAGCATCTTTTCATATGTCTATGGACCCTCTGTATGTCATCCTTGGAAAGCTGTTTGTCCAGGTCCTTTGCCTTTTTTTTAATAGGAATGTTTCTCTTCCTGCAGTGTGTGTTCTTTGGAATGCAGTGTATTTTAATAGGAATGTTTCTCTTCCTGCAGTGTGTGTTCTTTGTATATTTGGGGGATCAAACCCTTATCTAAGGTATCATTTACAAATATATTTTCTCATATGGTTGGTCTCTTTTTATTTTGCTGATAGATTCTTTATCCATGCAGATTTTAATTTGATGTAGTCCCATTTGTTTATTCCCTTATATCCCTTGGTCTAGGGGACAGACATATCAGTGAAAATACTCCTACTCGGAATATCTGAGATATTCTGCCGTTGTTTTCCCTAGGAATTTTATGGTATCATGACTTATATTTAAGTCTTTTATCCTTCTTGAGTTTATTTCTGTGTATGGGGTTGGTGGTTGGGTTTCATTCTTTTGTATGTAGCTGTCCAGATCTCCCAACAGCATTTCTTGAAAAGGTTATTTTACTCCATTTTATGGTTCTACATTTTTGGCAAATACTAATTGACCATAGATAGATGAGTTTATTGCTGGTCTCTCTATTCTGTTCTATTGATCTATGTGTCTGTTCTTACACTGGTATCAGACTGTTTTAATTACCTTGGTCTGATAATATAGTTTTGTGTTACATATTTTGATCCTACCTACTTTATTCTTTTTTCTCAAAATTCTTGAGGTTGTTTGGGATCATTTATGGTTCCATATAAATTTTTGAAATGTTATTGTATATCTGTGAAGTATGTCATTGGTATTTTAATTGGGATTGCATTAAATGTGTAAATTGCTTTGTGTAGTATGGACATTTTGATGATGTGAATTCTTCAAATCCATGAACATGGTATATGCTTAAATTTGTTTGTGTCTTTTTAAAAATATTTCTTCAGTGTTATAGAGTTTTCTGAGTGTCAGTCTTTCACCTCCTTGGATAGGTTTATTCCTAGGTACTTTATTTTTCTTGTTGCTCTATCAAAAGGGGTTTTTTACTGATTTCTATTTCTCATATTTAGTTGTTGGTGAACAAAAATGCCTTCAGGTTCTGAATATTGACTTTGTATCCTGCTGTTTTGCCAAATCCACTTATTAGGTCAAGTAGTTTTTTGGTGGAGTCTATAGGATTTCCTATGTACACTATCATGTCATCTGCAAACAATGGCATTTCTGTTTCCTCCTTTCCAATTGGGATGCCATTTATTTCTTTTTCTTGTCTGATTGCTGTGGCTAGAACTTCCAATACAACGTTGGAATACAAGTGTAAAAGTGGACATTGTTGTCTTTTTCCTAACCTTAGTGGGAAAAGTGTTAGTTTTTGCCCATTGAGTGTGGTGTTGGTTATAGATTTCTTGTTTATGGCCTTTATTAGGTTAAGAAATGCTCCCTCTATTCCCACTTTGCAGAGTGTTTTCGTCATAAATGGGTGCTGTACCTAATCAGATGGTATTTGTGCACCTATTGATATCATCATGTGATTTTTGTGTTTCCTTATACTTATGTGATGTATAGCATTTAATGATTTTTGAATATTTTACCATCTTTTCATTGTTGGGATGAATCCTACTTGATTATGGTGTGTGTGGTTTTTTTATGTATTGCTGGATGCAGTTTGCCAATATTTTGTTGAGTATTTTAGCATCTATGTTCATCAGTGATATTGGTCTATAGTTCACTTTCTTTGTTGTGTCTTTATCTGGTTTTGGGATTAGGATGATGCTGGCTTCATAAAAACTGTTTGGGAGTCTTCCTTCCAGAAGAAGTAAATTTAGATCTGAGTTTTGAAGATGGTGTTGATAATGATGGTTATGACAACTTACATTTAGGTGGTCCCATGAAGGGGTGGAGTATGGACTTTTGGGTAGGGAGGGGTCACTCTCTATGGCCGGGGCATACCAAACAAAAATGATAAGGTTCACTGGGCATCCCTTGGCATAGAAGCAGATAATCTGGAGTATAAACTGGCTACATTTGGGTATGCCCAAAGTCCCCAGAAGAGGTTTGCTGAAATGTGTCTGTCCTTTCTCTCCCTGTAGGAGACAGAAGAGTACTAGTCTGATTGTGAAATATCTGTGAAGTAGTCTGACTGTGTTGTCCCTCAGCAATTAGGGAAGAAACTGTTAGATGTGAATTACATCTGCCCAGAACCTGTATTGAGATGTATAAGCCTCTCCTGTCCTCAGAAATCTAGAGGCATGTTTCCAGGCATATAGGCCCTCCCCCCCCGGTCCTAGCACACATTCTTTTTTTCTAGCCAGAGGCCCCTGCCTGCTTCCAATGGGCTTGTGAAGGAGAAATTATGACCTTAGTTGGAAAGTTGTGATCAGAGAGTAATTGAAGACATGTTGCAAAAAATTGAAGCTGCCAATTTTCTAACTATTGGGATATTTTTATACTTCGCATTTCACAAATACATGGAGAGTACTTGGGAATCAAAAAGGTCCTGTGCCTCACATTACAAGTCAAATCCTGTTACCACAAGCACCACTACAATGAAACTTTGTGTGTGACAACAGCAATTTCTTTTCTTTGGTGGACTATTTTCCTTCATTTAAAAAATATATTGTATTGATTATGCTATCATAGTTGTCCCATTTTTTCTCCCCCTTATTCCCCTCCTCTCTGTATCCCTCATCCCACCAGCATTCTCCCAACTTATTTCATGTCCATGGGTCATAGATAAAAGTTCTTTGCCTTCTCCATTTCTCATACTATCTTAACCTCTCCCTGTCTATTTTGGACCTACCATTTATGCTTCTTATTCCCTGTACCTTTCCCCCCATTCTCCTCCCTCTCTGGACCCCTGCCTGCTGATAACCCTTGTTTGGATCTCCATTTCTGTGAATCTGTTTCTGTTCTGGTTGCTTCATTCTTTTTTGTTTAGAATTGGTTGTTGATAGCTGTGATGTTGTTGTCATTTTACTGTTCATAGTTTTGATCTTTTTTCTTAGATAAGTCCCTTTAACATTTCATATAATAAGGGCTTGGTGATGAATAGCTCCTTTAACTTGATCTTATCTGGGAAGTACTTTATCTGTCCTTTCATTCTAAATGATAGCTTTGCTGGATAGAGTAAAATTGAATGTAGGTCCTTGACTTTAATGACTTCAAATATTTCTTTCCAGTCCCTTTCTGGCTGCAAGATTTCTTTCAAGAAATCAGCTGATAGTCTTCTGAGAACTCCTTTGTAGGTAACTGTATCCTTTTCTCTTGCTGCTTTTAAGATTGTTTCCTTCTCCCATCCAAGTACTAAAGTAATAGACAGAAAACTGTACTTGAAAAATAATTAAATAAATTTGAAAAAGTAAGTAAATAAATAAATAAGATTGTTTCCTTATCTGTTATCTTGGGTAGTATAATTATGATGTACTTTGCTTTGTGCTTTCTCGGGTCCAAGGTTTTTGGGACTCTATGAGCTTCCTGGTCTTCCTAGAAGTCTATTTCTTTCACTAGGTTGAGGAAGCTCTCCATTATTCAAAGAAGTTTTCAATTTCTTACTCTTTCACTTCTCTTCTGGCACCCTTATGATTTGGATGTTGGAACATTTAAAGTTGTCCTGGAGTTTCCTAAGCCCTTCCTTCCTTCCTTCCTTCCTTCCTTCCTTCCTTCCTTCCTCTTTTTCTTTCTTTCTTCTTTCTCTCTTTCTTTTGATTTCTTGTTTCTTCATTCTGTTGTGGTTGAATGTTTATTTCATCCTTCTGCTCGAAACTGTTGATTTGAATCCCTGTTTCCTTCCCTTCACTGTTGATTCTCTGTACATTTTCTTTTATTTCACTCTGCATAATTTTCACTTTTTCCTCTATTTTGCAACCATACTCAACCACTTCTGTGAGCTTCCTGATTACCAGTGTTTTGAAGTCTGGATCTGATAGATTGGCTATTTTTTCATCACTTAGTTGTGTTTTTTCTGGAGCTTTGACCTGTTCTTTCATTTGGGCCATATTTTTTTGTCTCAGAACATCTATTATACAATAAGGGGCAGAGCCTTAGGTATTCGCCAGGGTGGGGCAACCCTCTTCTCTGCTGTTGTGGTGCTATATGTGGGGTAAGGGTCAGAGAGAGAATGATGCCACTTAGTCAGCCCTTGGCCAGCTTTGAGTCACTTCCCCTGCTACCCACAAGCAAATTGGGCCCTTTTGGTGCTGATTCGTGGGTGGGTGGGTTTGTGTACTTTCCAAGACTGTGTGGGTCTCTCCTACAAACTCCCCTGTGAGGCTCAGAGTTCTCCCACAACCACAACCCCAACAAGATTTTTCTTTTTTGCAAATAATTTTTAAAATTTAATTATTGTTCAAGTACAGTTTTCTCTCTTTTACTCCTATCACAGCGCACCCTCCCAGTGCTACCCGCCTCCCTTCCATTTCCACCCCCTTAGTTGCTGTCCATGTGTCCTTTATACTAGTTCCTGTAAATCCTTCCCCTTTTCCCCCTGAAATTCCCTCCCCCTCCCCTCTAGTCACTGTCCCCCCGTTCTCTATTTCAGTGTGTTTGTTTTTATTTTGCTTGCTTGTTTGTTTTGTAGCTAGCTTCCTGTTATAAGTGAGATCATATGGTATTTGTCTTTCACAACCTGGCTTATTTCATTCAGCATAATGCTTTCCAGTTCCATCCATGCTGTTGCAAAAGGTAGTAGCTCCTTCTTTCCTTCTGCTGCATAGAATTCCACTGTGTATATGTACTATAATTGTTTGATCCATTCATTTACTGAAAGGCACCTAGGTTGCTTCCAGTTCTTGGCTATTGTAAATTGTGCTGCTATGAACTTTGGGGTGCAGAGGTTCTTTTGGATTGGTGTTTTAGGGTTCTTAGGATATAATCCTAGCAGTGGAATTGCTGGGTCAAAAGGTATGTTCATTTTTAGTTTTCTTAGAAAATTCCATACTGTTTTCCATAGTGGTTGTACCAGTCTGCAATCCCACCAACAGTGAACTAGAGTCCCCTTTTCCCCACAACCTCTCCAACACTTGTAGTTTGTTTCTTTGTTTATGGTAGACATTCTGACTGGTGTTAAGTGGTATCTCATTGTCGTTTTGATTTGCATCTCTCTGATAGCTAGTGATATCGAGCATCTTTTCATGTGTCTCTGAATCCTCTGTATGTCTTCCTTGGTGAAGTGTCTGTTCAATTCCTTTGCCCATTTTTTAATTGGGTTGCTTGTCTTCTTTGAGTGGAGTCAAGTGAGTTCTTTGTATATTTTGGAGATTAAAACTTTGTCTGAGGTGTCATTGGCAAATATGTTTGCCCAAACTGTTGCTTCTCTTTTTATCTTGATACTGTTTTCCTTAGCCATGCAGAAGCTTTTAATTTTGATGAGATCCCATTTGTTTATTCTTTCCTTTATGTCCCTTGGTCCAGGGGACGTATCAATAAAAATATTGCTGTGTGGAATATGTGAGATTTTCCTGCCAATGCTGTCCTCTAGGACTTTAATGGCTTCCCGGCTTATAGTTAAGTCTTTTATCCACCTTGAATTTATTTTTGTATATGGTTTAAGTTGGTGCTCGAGTTTCATTTTTTGCATGTAGCTGTCCAGTTCTCCCAACACCATTTGTTGAAGAGGCTATCTTTACTCCATTTTATGTTACTGCTCCCTTTGTCGAATATTAATTAACTGTAGAGATTTGGGTTTATTTCTGGGCTCTCTGTTCTATTCCATTGGTCAATGTGCCTGTTTTTATGCCAGTACCAGGCTGTTTTGATTACAGTGGCCTTGTAATACAGTTTGATATCAGGTATTATGATCCCTCCTACTTTGTTCTTCTTTCTCAAATTTGCAGCTGCTATTTGGGATCTTTTATGGTTCCATATAAATTTTTGAAGTGTTCTATGTCTGTGAAATATGCCATTGGTAGTTTAATAGGTATTGCACTGAATCTGTAAATTGCTTTGGGTAGTATGGACATTTTGATGATGTTAATTCTTCCTATCCATGAACATGGTATATGTTTCCATTCCAACAAGATTTTTCAATCAGAGATTTTGAGGTTTTATTTTCCCACAGTGGGATCCTGGGCTGCATGGTCTGTCTTGCTCCCTGGTTATCCCTCCTGGTTTATCCACACACACATGTGGGACCACTTAGTTCTTTAGCCACTGCCTGGCAAAGACAATTTTCATGTTCTAGCTAATTGCCTACTTATTTTCAACAATACTGAATATGCCATAGTGAAGGTTCTCTTCTTTGAGCACTTTGCTCACTGATTGTTCATCCTGTATACTCTGTGACACTTGCATGAACCACGATGTATGACTCACCATTGTTTGATGCCTATAATTTTTGCTTTCCCATTTGGATGAACAATTTGTAAAGGAGGGGACTACTCCTGCCCTGGGCACCAGTATACAAAAAGGCAATGCCTGTTAAGCCTTTGTTTCTGCATTGCATGCTTCCTGTTCACCCGAGACCACCATCTCCATGCAAACTGGGGCTCCGACACTTAGCACCTTGAATTTACATGACTCAACAGTTTGTGTTGAAGGAAACCAGTTTTTGTGAACAGGATTCCAACCTTGGAAGGAACTGAAAAAACTCCTTCTTGGAGCCCTCCACTCCCATGAGACCCAGAACTTCTATTGCTCCTATAAAAGGTACAAGCCAAATCCATGCCCAGAAGTTCCCCATATCCTTGTCTGTCCATCAGCCAGTCACACAAGTGGATCTCCATCCTCTGGAATATGCACTTGTGAATTTCAGAGTCACCATCCTTTTGCAGGTGCTCTCTTCTTCAGGATCTGAAGTATGCAGTTCTCAGTCTTTGTGTAGCAGCTCAGGAAACCATGTGCTGTGTTACACTGTCCCAGAGGGTGAAGCCTGGGGAAGCTAGAACTGCTTCATGAGACCCTGCCTCTAGATGTAGGGCCCCATCCATGGAGGGTCTAAGTCACTGGTGGGCCCCACATCTCCTGGTCCCACTAGCACTTCTATCTATTTGGGGAGCTGGGCCAGAAGCCCAGAATGCTCAAATGCCAAAAGCCCAGAGAGAGAGAGAGAGAGCTCGTACCAAGCTCCTAAATCTCATACCATGAGCCCCTGTACCAAGAGAGTGATTTCTCTCTATGTCCTACAGAAAAGCAGAAGTCTGCAGCTCAGCATTCCATATCACAGTACCAAGCACTTCTCATGCATCTGTGCTTGGCCAGGCAGGCCCCTGCAGCTCCATCAGCTCTGTCGCCATCTTCTTCATAAAGACCTCCAGAAAGACTTCCAGGCAGGCAGACCTCATGTCAGACTGACCTTCAGACTTCCTGCTAATTTTAAATGCTCAGCTCAGAATTTTCTACATGATCTAACATCAAGATCTTCTTATGGTATGTTAGTGTCTGCCATCTTTGTCAGCTTCCCAGTGCCTTTGACCTTCTTTCAGGTATTCAATGCAATACTTTAATTCAATGCAATACTTCTTTCAGGTATTCAGTGCAATACCTGACTCATGGGCATCCATGGAGAGCATCCATGCCCCTATACCCTGGAGCTCATGCAGTTGCTGTATGAGCTACCCCCTGGCTATACCATGAGTCACTGCACATTCTCACAGTCACTACACAACTTGCTCTGGGCAGCAGCTGTCTTTCCTTCAGAAAGGCACAAATGTAAGTCTACCTTTGTTATGCAATGTGCCTTAAAAGACTACAATTTATGCTCTGTGGGCACTCCTACCTGCCCCAATCCTGCCTCTATGCAGGATTTGGGGTGACAGTGGGGCTACCACCAACCTCAGGGGACCTATGCTCTACACCCTATTACACCACTATACCAGAAAACTGTGAGACCTGCTCTCAAGGGCCTCACAAGCTAGCAGAGGGAGCAGACAAGTAAACTGCTATTAGAATTTAGTGTGAGAGGTCCATTTCATAACATGTTCAGAGCAGAGATCCATGGAAGTGTCACAGGTGGGCACAGGTAACCAGGTTCATGGTGATTGCAAACAATGAATTGAACCAAACACACAAAGTTTACACAAGAAAGAGAAAGAGAGAAAATTTGTTAAGTGATAGTACACTCTACAATACACGGGAGTGGGTCAACTCCAAACAGAGATTGACCCTCAGTGGCTGGAGGGAATCTATTCTAATAGGGTAAATATTTTCTGACTACTTTTCTGTGGGCTTTTATTGCACGTGTACACGTAGTTTTGTGCTTGTGATCTTCCATAGTTTTCCTTGATTGCTCACTGGGGGAGGGGGTCCCATAATGTTAATTTACTATAATGCTATTATAATGAAGCAGGGGGCATGTAGCTTACTCTGAACAAGTGTAGTCATGACTCACCGTGATTCAGCGCTTTTCCAGAAATTGGGGACAATTCTGTATCTGTGCCTTTTGCCTTAGTTCTTGACCACCTCTGGAGTTTTCTCACTCCTGAGTACTCCTGCCTTAGAAATGATACCTAACACAGACTGAAGGGGTTCAGGAAGAGTACCTGGAGGAGGTGATGTCTAAATTAAGACTGGAAAGATTAAGTGAGAATTATCAAGGTTGGTGAGGGAGGGGAAAGGTCAAGGCAGTGGCAAAAGCCACAGTAGAATTCCAGTTGGTTGGTTCAGTACAATAATAACAGTAGCTGAGCTTTTTTCCCTTTGAATTTTTTCTTTGAATTTCTTTTTTACATTTTTTATTGTTGTTCAAGTACAGTTGTCTTTATTCTCCCCACACCATCCCTCCCCATCTCACACACCCTCACCTCCCACCCTCAATCCTATCCCTTTTTGGCGTTCTCCATGTGTCCCTTAGACACGTTCCTTAACAACACTTACCTTGTCTCCTCTCCCTCAACCACCTCTGGTTACTGTCAGTTTGTTCTTTATTTTCATGTTTCTGGTTACATTTTGCTCACTTTGTTCTTTTGCTTAGGTTCCACTTATAGATGCCATCATATCTTATTTGTCTTCTACTGCCTGGCTTATTTCACTTAGCATAATGCTCTCCAGATCCAACCATGCTCTTGAGAAGGGTAGAAGCTCCTTCTTTCTTTCTGCTGTGTAGTATTACATTGTGTAAATGTACCACAGATTTTTGACCCACTGATTTACTGATGGGCACTTAGGTTGCTTCCAGTTCTTGGCTATTGTAAATTGTGTTGCTATGAACATTGGAGTACATAGGTTCTTTTGAATTGGTGTTTCAGGATTCTTAGGCTATAAGCCCAGGGGTAGAATTGGTGAGTCAAAATGCAGGTCCATTTTTAATTTTCTTAGAAAATTCCGTAATGTTTTCCATAGTGGTTGTACCAGTCTGCAATCCCACCAACAATGGATTAGGGTCCCCTCTTCTCCACACCCTCTCAACACTTGTTGCTTGTTGCTTTGTTTATGATGGCCATTCTAACCAGTGTAAAGTGGTATCTCATTGTGGTTTTAATTTGCATTTTTCTGATAGCTAGTGATATTGAGCATCTTTAAATAAGTCTCTGGTCCCTCTGTATGTCCTCCTTGGAGAAGTGTCTGTTCAGGTCCTTTGCCCATTTTTTAATTGGATTGTTTGTCTTCCTATGGTGTAGAGTTGTATTAGTTCTTTATGTATTTTGGAGATCAAACCCTTGTTGGAAGTATCATTGGCAGATATATTTTCCCATATGGTTGCCAAATACAAAAAAGAGCCTCCATAGACATTATTTCATTTAAGTCTCACATCAACCCTATTATCTTTATTCTATAGATGAAGGAACTAATGCTTATGAGGTTAAATATTTTGTACAATATTTTGACCCTAGTTGTACAATCTAAGTATTAGCTGTCATTACTATTATTATTTTCAAACTTCAAATATAAATTCACCTTTTTTGGTAAATGTGATTTCTAATTAATCTCACCTAATCATAAGGTAATAGGCAGCATCAGAATTTAAACCCAGTACTTAATATTCCAGTGGTGAGAAAACACTAAGTCAGGGGTAGGGAAAAGAACTTAGTCTGGCTCAGTGTGGTGCAGGAAGGGGTAACAGTACAGTGAGCTGCACCATGAGGATTGGTGCACCACCAGGACTTTCCCTACCAAGACCATCAGGTGTATGAGGCCATAGAATGACAGCCATCTATGTGGTCCACGTAGGGAAAGTCATGCCAGTCTGTGGTTTTAAAATGGTTCCTCCAACTTCATTATAAAGAATTGACTCTGGGGCACAGCTGGGAATAGAAAGAATTCTTAGGGGCTGTTTTCTCATCTAAATAAGAGATGTGGCCCTGGTAAAATGGCTCGTTTGGTTGGAGCATCATCTCATACATCAAAAGGTGGCAGGTTCAATCCCCAGGCAGGACGCATATGGGAGGAAGTGATGTTTCTCTTTCTATCTCTCTCTCCCACCTTCCTCTCTTCTCTCTAGACATATCCTCAGGTGAGGATTAAAAAATCATTTCAAAAACAAAAAAGAGATGTTGGCAGCCTGAATTTGGGCCTAAGATAACTGTGTATTTTGGGAGGTGGACTGGGTGGGACTCATGATACACAGGTTAGTGAGGAGGAGGATAAAGCTGGCACATGCCTGCTGGGGCAGAAAAGAGGCCAAGTTAGAGAGGATCTAGGAGTGGGGCAGGCATCAGGAGATCCCATGTCCAAGAGAATTGGAGAGGCAGAAGGAGCTTTGTTGGTGGCCAGACTGGTAATGGGGTAGATGTTTGGTGGCAGGTGATGCTTGGAGCCAGGAAGCAATGGTATGGTATTTCCACAGGAGCAGCCACTTTATTGTAGATAAAGCACACAGTTCTCTGGGGTGTATAAGGGTAAATATCAGGTATATCAAGGCAGTCTGGTTTCCAAATAGTAGAGAATCAGAGGGTGAGGACCAGGAAAAAAAAGGCGAACTGGATCACCATGGGCAGATTGTGGTAGGAAGTGTTAGAGTTGCAGTACCCAAGTTTCTGGGGTAAGTAGCAGGCTCCACTAGTAAAGGTAGAGGAACTGGCTTCATGGTATACCCAAAGCAGCTGACATCCTTCCTGTAGACCAGGGCACCAGTGACTTCATCTGGAAGGGCTGATGGGGTAGTGTCCTTGTCCTCTGTAGTTTTGCTTTCTTTTCTAGGGCTAAGTCCAGAGTAGGAATGTGGTGGGCACTTAGCAAACATTGGTTAAAACTGGAGTTCAGTACATGTTCCAACTTTTAAAAAATTATTTATTTAATTGTTGTTCAAGTACAGTTTTCTGTCTTTTACTCCCCCCAGCCAACGCCCCCAGTGCTCCCCACCTGCCTCTCATTTCCACCCTCTTAGTCTTTCTCCATGTGTCCTTTATACTAGTTCCTTTATACAGTTCCTGTACTATACCTGTAAATCCTTCTCCTTTTCCCCTGAAATTTCCTCCCCTCTTCCCTCTGGTCACTGTCAGCCTGTTCTTTATTTCAATGTCTTTGATTATATTTTGCTTGCTTCTTTGTTTTGTTGTTTAGCTTCCTCCTAAAGGTGAGGTCATGTGGTATTTGTCTTTCACTGCCAGGCTTATTTCACTGAGCATAATGGTTTCTAGTTCCACCCATGCTGTTGCAAAGGGTAGGAGGTCCTTCTTTCATTCTGCTGCATAGAATTCCATTGTGTAAATGTACCATAGTTTTTTACCTGTTCATTTACTGATGGGCACCTGGGTTGCTTCCAACTCTTGGTTATTGTAAATTGTACTGCTATGAGCATTGTGGTGCATAGGTTCTTTTGGATTGGTTTTTCAAGGGTTTAATCTCCATAATATACAAAGAACTTACATGACTCCACTCTAAAAAGACAAGCAACCTAATTAAGAAGTGGGCAAAGGAATTGAACAGACATTTCTCCAAGGAGGACATACAGAGGATCCAGAGACACCTGGAAAGATGCTCAATATTGCTAGCTATCAGAGAGATGCAAATTAAAGCCACAGTGAGATACCACTTTACACTGGTCAGGATGGCCATCATAAACAAAGCAACAAACAACAAGTGTTGGAGACGTTGTGGAGAAACAAGGACCCTAGTTCATTGTTGGTGGGACTGCAGACTGGTACAACCACTATGGAAGACAGTACAGAATTTTCTCAGAAAACTAAAAATGGATCTGCCTTTTGACCCAGCAATTCCACTGCTAGGATTATATCCTAAGAATCATGTTCCAACTTTTGAAGTTGTACTATTGACAGTGTGTAGAGTTTGGAATTCCTAGAAAGAAACAAAGCATTCAAGGGAATGATTCTAAAATAGGTAGTGATGCTCCCCAGACAATATTTGGTGTGTTGTGTGAAGATAAATATTTTCAGAGATAATAACATCAGAATGCTACAAGAGAGCTCTAGAGAATTTAGTCCCTCTATGTTTCTTCTTCTGCTCATTAGGAGAGATCAGTGGTTTAAAAAATTTTTTGAAGTGACTCTTCAGTCAAGAAAGAGTTTTTAAAAGTAATTTCTGTGGCAGAGAATACAGAGTATGACAGGTAGCAGTCAGGCATGGGGTTGAGAGGACTAGAAAGGGATGGCAAAAAAGCTGGAAGCAGGAGCTCCTGGGTAAGCAGGGCAGAACTCTTAACCTCTGAGTCAAGCAGAGGGGCTCCATGATAGGCAGCAAAACACAGTAAGGAGCAGTGAGGAAACTGGGAGCAGAGAGGGACTTGGCAGGCCAGTGGTTAAGCTGATTGCTGTACTGATGGTTGGCAGACCCCCATCACTGCCTTCTCAAGTCCTTTAGGGTCACACTAAATATGGTTACTCCTACTCCACACAGGGCTTCTGCAAGCACTAGGGCAAGACCAGATGTAGCTCTGTGGGGTGCCCAGCCTGGCTGGCAGGGCATAGCCAAATCTTAGGCTCCTGAGGCCTTTGTGACAGGTGCCCTGGTGCAGAAAAAAATCTGCATAACTGTGCAGTCCAGGAGAGGATGGGGCTCTATCTTGGTGAAACATTGGGAAATAGAACAGAAAGCAAAGTGAGAAATCATGGCAACCCAAAAAGAATGAAGCCATTTTATTTTATTTTATTTTTAAAAATATTTTATTTATTTATCTTTAGAGAGGAAGGGAAGGAGAGAAGGAGAGAAATACCAATGTATGGTTGCCTCTTGTGAGTCCCCTGCTGGGAACTGGCCTGCAATTCAGGTATGTGCCCTGACTAGGAATCGAACCACGATCATGTGGTTCGCAGGCCCGCACTCAATACACTCAGCTACACCAGCCAGGGCTGAAGCCATTTTAAATAAAAAAAAATAGTTTACGATCCAGAAGAAGAGGAGACTCCTGGTTAGCCAAGGCAACAATGGGCCCTAGTGGTATCTAGAACAATCCCTTCCCCTCTAGTGCAGGCAGAGTGCTTTGTTATTCGTGGTTTTGAGACATCAGTGCTCCTAAAACTTGATGGAGGAGGTTTTATGGAAGATAGAATCACAATCTAGAGGTCCCATGAATTACCCAAGGTCTCTCACCAAGAAAGGGGGTAAACGGGACTTAAACACAGGTCTTCTGACTTCAAACCCAACCCTTTTCTTAGGCAGTGTAGGAGACTATTTACAAAGATGGCCATCAAAATCCTTCCCACCCCTGTACATATCTGTCCATTCTCCATTAAGATGTGGAATTTATTTCCCTATCCCTTGACCTAGGCTGTCCCTGCAGCTTGCTTTGACCAGTGCAATGTGGCAGAAGTGACACCATGCCAGGTCCAAACTTAGGATCCCACCACTATACAGAGACACACTGGCTGGACTTCTGGCCACTGACAGATGACAATGCTCAGTGGGACAACATAGAGAAGAACAGGTAATGCAGTCCTCCAGCCACCCTGGGATGTCAGACATGGCAGTGAAGTTATTTTGAATGTTCCAGTCCTAGCTAAATGTAGCCTCATGAATGAGCCAATCTAATACCTTGTGGAGTAGAACAGCTGCCCAGCAGAGCCCAACTATCCCACAAAATCATAGAAAACATTAACTCACTATTGTTTTTATATCAAGCTGCATAACTGAAATACCAAGTTAGTGTCAGACTCTCCCTCTAGGGTCCTGATAGTGGAAGGACTCGCCCAGGCTCTGATAACTAAATGACACCAGCCAGAACTGAGCCATAGCAATTTGGCTGCCATTCATCATGTCCTTACACTCTGCTCTACATCAAGGACCATGCCTGCCCTTCTCTCCCAATCTTTAAGAATTCCATGAAGACAGAATAGTGCTTGGCCTTTGCTTTCTCGACAGACTTAGGGACAAAGAGGCTTGGTCCTGATGTTGGTCTGTCAATCTGCTCATCTAACTGAAATGCCCAAATCAGACTCAATTGACTATCCACTGAAAGAGGCATTCTAATCGGTGACTTATTGCAGTGGGATAACTAAACATAATTTTCTGTTTCATGGCTAGCCAGAAGAGCTTGGTCCAGTTGAGGAGATCAACCTTTTTGGCTTTTACTGTGTTCATCTTTGCTCTATGGAAGCTGTTGTAGGTGGCACGTCAGGAGTTTTAGAATATCCCTCACTGCCCCCCGCTCCCCTAACTGGCTGTACCTTGGATGCACTCTATGGCCTAGCTAATAATGTGTTGTCATATAAACTTATTACAAAATGACTAATATCAATTTCCTTTTCATCAGGGAAGGTAGAGGGACTGGGGACCTGGAGAGGACAGCAGAAAACTGTAAATGGAACCACATCCTTTCCATGGGGAGAAAACCCCACAGGATCTGAGCATTTTCCACATTTCTCCACCTCTAGCTGCCTCTATAAGCCTCTGCAAGGAGACTTTTTTTGAATAATGGAACATTTTTCTGTTTTAATTAGATGCAATTTTGCAAACAATTTTTATGATTTAGCAAGTCCATTAAAACTAGCATTTGTTCTGCTCTGACACTCAAAGGGGCTCCACCAAGCATAAACACTGGAAATTACTTGTAGAGAAAAACAATACTAAAATTCCCTAGCCTGGGCCTGTTGTCTTAGAAAATCTGTGATCAAGCATCATGCCAAATATCATCAGAGGTGATTGAGATATATGTTCTTTCCTCTTTATGCACCAGCTGGGGGCACTGGAACTCAGGCAGCAATAAGACTGGATATTTATTTTTCAACACTCTTGGCATTAGGAAATGAGTCTGTCTTAAAGAGAATTCCCTAGAAGGGTGAGTTTACAAGGTGAAAAATTTCAAGAAAGATGATGGGTGAGTACATGCATAGGGCAGGCCTAGATATTGCTTTCCTTCCCACAGTGAGTGATAGGGCATACTGGCACAGAATTAAGAAGGTCAGTTTTACCTATTTCACTTGTAGTCATTTATCAATTATCTATGTACTGACAGATAACCAGGGTCAAATGAAACTAATAAAACTCTTCTATTGATTTCTCTCTTCTTCCTGCCAGATCCTTTTTTCCCTATAGAACCCAATAATAGTAGTGGTAATGAGTCTTTAGGGAGATTTCTACTCTCCCCATAAATGTGGAAGCAATAGAAAAATTCATAAACAGTAAAAGCTAGAAGAATAAAGTCCATAAAATTAAGAATTTATGTAAATAACAAACTAATAAAATACTTTTATAAAAAAAAAAGAATAATCCATTCATTTACTCATGGGCACCTAGGTTGCTTTCAACACTCAGCTATAGCAAATTGTGCTGCTATGAATATTGGGGTGCATAGGTTGTTTTGAACTGGTGTTTTAGGATTCTTAGGGTATAGTACCAGCAATGGAATTGCTGGGTCAAAAGACAGTTCCATTTTAGTTTTCTGAGAAAATTCCATACTGTTTTCCACAGTGGCTACACTGGGGAGTCACTCACCCTGCCACAAAGTTGACAGTAGAAAGTTAAAATAACAATAAAAAATACTACCTGGAACTGTAGAAGTGGTTTCCTCATAGATTCTAAAAATCATCTGTAAATAGTATTAAATAAAGGTTGTTAACTTCCCTAAAAATTAAAAAAAAACCAAAGATGGAAGGAAAACGTTTGCTTACAACCTTTCAGGGTAAATGTTAATGTTTTAACATAAATAATTAATGCATAAATTATAAAGAACATTCTAAGTGTCAAGATCAGCTGGGATTGGGTGAGGAGAAAATATACAAAACAGGTAAAGGATATGAATGGTAACTGATACAACAAAAATAGTTTTAAAAATTAACATGTGTTAGAAAGTACAACCTCACTTTCTAAAAGTGAGATAAGATATAAAGATAATGTACTATTTGGGCTTTCAGCTAAGTGCAGAGAATTAAACACGTTTATTTCCTCCCTACAAAATTCCCACTAAAGTGAAATTAAAAAATAAAAGAAAGACAAAGAACAGGAGAGGAGACAACTGCATATAAAGGATGCTGACCAGTAGCCATCAGACAGAGGCAGGTAGAGAAATGATGACCAGTGGAGGCAGCCAAACAGGAAGGATCTGCATGAGGACTGATGGAAAGCCTGAGGTTCACTGATGAGCCCCAAGGCACTAGAACTAAATAAAGGGCACTCAAGTTCAGGAACGGGCCAGGAAAGAGTTAGGGGGCAGATCAGAGACTTTATGTGCTGGAGAGAAAGGTGTAGGAGGATGTGGGACATGGTGGAATCAAAGCTGAGGAAAAAAGAATAGGACTTTTAGCTGAGCAGTGTGGTAGACTAGTTAGCCAGGATGTGTACCTAGGACAAATACTCAGAAATGCAAGAATCCTATAGATGCCTCACTGACCTTTAAAAAAAGTAAAAAACAAAACAAAACAAAACAAAAAACCCCACAAAACACCAGAGCCAGACACAAAGAACCTGAAGCTGGAGACACTTGGATTAACACTGTAGCAGGTATGTGATTTTGTCAGCTTTGGTATTCCCAAGCATATGGGGTTAGGACTTACATGAAGCTTTAGGCCTGTGAGGAAGTGTTAAAACTGAAATCTTTGTGTAGAGTCTTGACCCACAAATGATTACACTCCCACCAAAGAATGGGATAATAGTTATAGGAACTAGTATAAAGGACACATGGACAATAACTAAGGGGGGTGGAAATGGGAGGGAGGTGGGGAGCACTGGGGGGGTGGGCTGGGATGGGAGTAAAAGAGAGAAAACTGTACTTGAACAATAATTTTAAAAAATAGTAAAATTTCTGTTGTTTGATATAGTAAAAAAAACCACAAAAGAATCACTTTTTAAATGAATGATGCTTATTTACAACCTCCCCCCCCCTTAAAAAAGTTCACTGTGAGTCCAGGAAGATTAAAAAAAAAGTTTGTCTGTCTCAGCAAGAGTGAGGTGGAGGTCTCACTAGAAAATTTATAACAATTGAATAACTCCTCATACAAAATTGGTCTTTGACTTTTATGTGGTGCAAACAGGTTGATAATTTTATTTTGTTTTTTAAAGCTATTTATTTTATTTTAGGCATATTTTATTGATTGTGCTATTATAGTTTTCCAAGTTGTTTTCTTCCCTTTATTGCCCCTCTGCTCTGCACCCCCATACCTTCCAGAATCCACCCCCAACTTAGTTTATGTCCATGGGTTGTACATAGAAGTTTTTTGACTTCTCTGTTTTCTGTATAATTCTTAACCTCCCCCCATCTATTTTATGCCTACCAATTATGCTTATTCTTCCCTGTACCTTTTGCCCCCTATTCTCCCCCTCCCCTTTCCCACTGATAACCCTCTGTGTAATCCCAATTTCTCTGATTATGTTCCTGTTCTAACTGTTTTTGGTTTTGTTTTTTAGGCTCAGTTGTTGATAGTTATGTGTTTGTTGTCATTTTGCTTATAGTTTTTTATCTTCTTCTATTTCTTAGATAAGTCCATTTAACATTTCATATACTAAAGGCTAAGTGAAGATGAACTCCTTTAACTTTGCCTTATCTGGGAAGCACTTTCTCTGCCCTTAAGTCAATCTTGAGTAGCTTAATTATGGTGTGCCTTGGTCTGCAATTCCTTGAGTCCAATTTCTTTGGGACTCTCTGAGCTTCCTGGACTTCCTGGAAGTCTATTTCCTTTACCAGACTGGGGAAGTTTTTCTTCATCATTTGTTCAAATATGTTTTCAATTTCTTGCTTCTGCTTTTCTATAGGGAACTGGTCCATGTAGCAATGGCAAGTAGCTCAGACCTGGCTTGGAAAACCAACAGGCACAAGGTGGCACACAGGAGCGAGGCTCACAGATTGGTTTTCCCAGGGGGAACCAGGCCTTCATTATATCTAGGCTGCTTTGAGGCTTGTTTTTACTAAGACTTCCTCATCCTGAGTTAAGACACCAAATGTTTAATGCATATCTTTGAAGTAACTTCCTGAAGTCTGTGCTAAACTGTCACAAGGATGGAGTATAACCAGTTCAACCACGTTTTCCCTAGCATTTGCAACATCCTTTTTTTGTTGTTATCTGTAAGAAGTAATCAGCAACATACTTTTCTTTGTTATCTATAAAAGGTAATCACCTAAAGGAAACCTGTGCATTATAAATGAAGACCTTCTTTGATGTAATGCTCCCAGAAAAGCAGTAAAAGCCTGTCCAGGCAATGCTTGGGGCACTCTCTCACTCAGAGAGTGGCCATGCCATCCCTTTTCTCCACAGAACTCCTATAGCCTATAAGAATTTGTTTATCACATCCACAACACCATGGAAACCACTGGTCAGAGTCCACATCACTCTTCTCCTTCTGGCACCTGTATGATTCAAATGTTGGAATGCTTGAATTTGTCCCATATGTTCCTAAGCCTCTCCTCATTTAAAAAAAAATCTGTTTCTTCATTCTGTTTCAGTTGGATTGTTATTTGCTCCATTTTTTTCAAATCATTGATCTGAGTCCTGGTTTATTTTCCTTCACTTTTGGTTCCATGTATATTTTGCTTTATTTCATTTTATGTAGCCTTCATTTCTTCTTTCATGTTGCTACTGAGCTCAGTCAATTCTGTGGGCATCCTGATTACCAGTGTTTTGAACTCTACATCAGATAGCTTGTCTACTTCCTCATCACTTAGATCTTTTTCTGAAATGTTGATCTATTATTTTTTTAATATATTTTATTGATTATACCATTACAGTTGTTCTATTCTCCCCCTTCATTCCCCTCCACCCACACACTCCATCCCCCACCATTTCCCCCCCTTAATTTATAACCACGTATCTCAAGTTCTTTAGATTCTATATTTCCCCCACTATTCTTGTCCCCACCATCTATTTTCTACCTACCGTCTATGCTATTTTCTGTGCCTTCTCCCCCCTTCTCCTCCTCCCACTCCCCTGTTGCTAACCCTCCATGTGTTCTTCATTTCTATGGCTCCACTTCTGATCTAGCTGTCCTCTTGGTTTGCTTTTGTTTTAGGTGTGGTTGTTAATAACTGTGTGTTTGCTGTCCTTTCACTGTTAATATTTTTCATCTTCTTTTTCTTATATAAGTTCCTTTAGCATTTCATATAATAAAGGCTTGGTGATGATGAACTCCTTGAACTTGCCCTTATCTGAGAAGTACTATAAATTCCTAGAAACATACAGTCTTCAAAAACTAAATCAGGAACAATCAGAGAGTCTGAATAGACAGATTACATCTAGTGAAATTGAAACAGTAATCAACCCCCACTCATCCCCCCAAAAAAGCCCTGGACCAGACAACTCCACAGGTGAATTTTACCAAACATTCAGAGAACTAACACATCTCCTTCTCAAACTATTTGATAAAATTCGAAAGGACAAAAGACTCCCAAATTAATTTTATGAGGCCAACATTATCCTAGTATGAAAACCATATAAAGACACTACAAAGAAAGAAAATTATAGGCCAATATCTCTGATGAACATAGATGCTAAAACCCTCAACAAAATATTAGAAAACCAAATACAACAATGCATTAAAAATATCATACAACATGATCAAGTGGGATTAATCTTGGGGAATCAAGTTTAGTAAAACATTCACAAATGAATAAAGTGATTCACCACATAAAAAATAAAGGATAAAAACTACATGATCATATCAATGGATACAAAAAAGGATTTGATAAAATCCAGCACCAATTTATGATTAAAAAAGTCTCAGCAGAGTGGAAATAGAGGGAACATAAAAAGTCCATATATGACAAATTCACTGTCAGCATCATATTCGATAGGTAAAAACTACAATATTCCTCTTTTTTATTTTTTTAAACTATTTTCAAGTACAGTTTTCTGTTTATTACTCCCATCCCATCCCACTCCCCCGTGCTTCCCCCTCCCTCCCATTTCCACCCTTCTTAGTTGTTGTCAATGTATCCTTTATATTTGTTCCTCTAAATCCCTTCACTATTTTCCCTGAAATTCCCTCCCCTCTCCCCTCTGGTCACTGTCCCCCTATTTTCTATTTCTGTGTCTTTGGTTATATTTTGCTTGCTTGTTTGTTTACAATATTCCTCTTAAGATTGGGAACAAGACAAGGGTGTCTGCTTTCACTTCTCTTATTCAACATAGTACTGGAAGACCTAGCCACAATAATCAGACAAGAAGAAGAAATAAGAGGTATCCAAATTGAAAAGGAGGTAGTAAAACTGTCTTTATTTGCAGGTGACATGATACTGTACCTTGACAACTCCAAAAATTCCACTAAGAAACTAGAAGTGATAAATGAATTCAGCAAAGTATCAGGATACAAAATTAATATCCAGAAATCAGTCATACTTTTCTATGCCAATAACAAACTAACAGAAGGAGAAATTAAGAAAACAACTCCATTCACAATTTCTTCAAAAGAATAAAATACATAGGAATAAACTTAGCCGAGGATGTTAAAGACCTGCACTCAGAAACTTATAAGATGGTGAATAAAGAAATATAAGAAGATACAAATAAATGGAAGCACATATCATGTTCATGGATAGGAAGAATTAATATCATTAAAATGTCCATACTACCCAAAGCAATCTATGGATTCAAGATAATTTCTATCAAGATTCCAAGGACATATTTTGCAGAACTAGAACAAATATTTCAAAAATTTATACGGAACCACAAAAGGACCTGCACAGCAATAGCAATCCTGAGAAAGAACAGTAGGAGGAATTATGCTACCTAATACCAAACTACACTATAAAGCCATAGTAACCAAAACAGCATGGTACTAGCGTGAAATATGACATATACATCAATGGAACAGAATGGAGAGCCCAGAAAAACACCCACATTTTTATAGTCAATTAATATTCAATAAGGAAGCAAGCACATACAATGGGCTAAAGATACATTCAATAAATGGTGTTGGAAAAATTGGATAGATACATGCAGAAGAATGAATCTGGATCACCTTCTTACACCACACACAAGAATAAATTAAAAATGGATCAACAACTTAAATGATAGATTGAGACCATAAAAATCATAGAAGAATGTGTAGGCAATAAAATCTTGGACATTGTTCATACAAGTTTTTTATTGGATATATCTCCCTAGATAAAGGAAACAAAAGAAAAAAAATAAATGGGACTACTACATCAAACTAAAATGTTTTTGCACACCAAAGAAAATCATTAATAAAATTTAAAGACAACCCACAGAACAGGATAACATATTCACCAATACATCTGATTAGGGGTTAATATAAAAAATGTATAAAATACTTACAAAACTCAACACCAAAAACAAAAAACCAAGGTAAATAATGGGCAAAAGACTTCAATAGACACTTCCCCAAGGAGGACATACAGATGAGCAACAGACATATGAAAAGATGCTCAACATCTCTAATCATCAGAGAAATGAAAATTAAAACTCTAATGACATACCATCTCACAGCTGTTAAATGGCTCTCATCTATAAATCAACAAATAAGTGCTGGTGAGAATGTGGAGTAAGGTGGACCCTCTTGCACTATTCGTGGGAATGCAGATTGATGCAGCCAGTGTGGAAAGAACTTTTGAGAATATATATGAAGGAACCCAAAACACTAATTCAAAAGAATATAGACACCCCTATCTTTTCTGTATCATTATTTACAATCACCAAGGTATGAAAGCAGTCCAAGTGTCCATCAATAGATTAGTGGATAGAACAACTATGGGACATTTACGCAATGGAATATCTCTTGTTCATAAAAAAAGAAGGAAATTTTACCCTTTGTGTCAGTGTGGATGGACCTGGAGAACATTATGCTAAGTGAAATAAGCCAGTCAGAGAAAGACAAATACCATATAATTTCACTCATATGTGGAATCTAATGAACAAACTAAACTAACAAGGAAAATGTGAACAGACTCATATGATGGAGAGCAGGATGACAGCTATTGGAGTTGGGGAGAGGTTAGTGCGTAGAAGAATTGAGCCAATGAGTAAAAGGACTCAGACGTGGAGAATAGTGTAGTGGTTGCTGTGGGGAGGGGAGTATAAAGGGACTAAATGGTAATGGGAAAAGATGCAATAGAGATTTTTAAAGGGATATGTTGGAAGATGGCGGCAGACTGGGACAAAGGATTTTGCTTACCCCACGCACTGGAGAAAAACGGGGTTGATCTGCAGAGGAGCACAGTGGATAGCAAACAGGGACCCAGCATATAGGAAGGTAGGACTGCAGAAATTGTAGCGGACACTGAAAGTCCAGATGGTGAGGAGAGAAGATGACTGCAGGTCAGAAAGATCTGAGGGAACAGCGCAGAGGCTGCAGGCCCTCCACTGGTCCACACCAGGGCTTGGAGCCCAGGGCTGGCAGCAAGGGCCTTGGGAGAGAGCCAGTCATCAGCTCCCTCCCTACCTGGCTGGGCACAGATAGAAAAACACCAGGAGAGATCTGTTTGCTTGGAGTGTCAGAGAGAGGAGTGGGCATTAGGAAGAAAATCAGAGAGTTTCGATCACCCGTGGAATCAGTCTGTGGTCGCCAGCTTGGGAGAGTTGAGAGTTGCCTGTGTGTTCTGCCATAGCACTGGGAAAGGTTCGCACCCAAGCCTGCAAGACCAGGGAAGCCTGGCTGGGAGCCCATGCCCACACCCCAGGCCAAGACTGTAGATCCTAGGGAAAATCTGCTCTCAGTGGCGGGCTGGGGAGAGGCACCAGTCTGGATCTTGGGAGGGCACTGGTGAGACCGTCTGAGTTCACGGAGAAGGGAGGAAGGCCACGCTAATCGCCCCTCAGACTACTGCAGCAAGTGTGACCAGAAGGAAAGGTTTGACCAGCTGGAAACGAACATGAAATTTTTTGTGTGTTTTTTTCCAAATAATCTTTTATTTCTTTAACATTATTATTGTTTTATCTTTCAATACTTTTATCCTCTCTCTTCTTCTTGTTTTATTTATTCTTCCTTTCTTTCCAAACCCACCACCTCTTCCTCCCATCTGCTGCCTTTTTTCCTTTCTTTTTGCCCCCCACCCCCAAGTGAGAGAGAAGACTCAGAAAGGCGAAAAGACCAGAGTTGGACTAAAAGAGGGGGCATCCCAACAGTAGAGACAGAGAGACAAAATTCAATTTGCTATAACAGAAAAACTGTTATAGCAAAAACTGTTATGCAAGTTACTGCATATTTGTACTTTTTTCATTATTTTGTCATTATTCTTACATCTTTTATTTTAATAGTATCTCTGTATTCCTCCTCTTTCTGTATAGTCTTTTTTTACCTTGGATGGATATATTGTATCACTTGACAGGTTTCCCTGTCCCCTCAATCATAGTGTATTGCTAACTTACTGTCCTTTACTTCCCCTTGCCCAGTTAGGACACTATTGAAGCTCCAAAACTTCCTAATCTTGGTATATCATAGATTCTGTCATATGATTGTTGCTCTAATATTATTGTAAATAATAGCCATTACATAATATTGTAAATGCTACACAACACTCGCCCCACCCCAGATCTTAGCCCACTTCATTGTTGCCTGAACTATAATATGGTAGTGGTTAACTCTATTTTCTCTCACACTACACCTATTTATCACCCTTTATTCTCACCTTACCTCAGAATCTGACCTCCCTCAATCTCACTGCTTTCTAGATCCAACTCACAAAACTTCCCTCCCCAACAAGAGCCTTATCTTCCTTCCATCTTTTCTAAAAAGTGGCCAGTTGGGTTGAAGATTACGGTTACTGCTATACATAGTCAGGGGATCACCTATCTTCTTTCTACTGGCTGCTACTGTAAATATCACAGAATACTCTCCTGCTTTAATAAACCAGTTTGCCTTCCCCTCCAACTGATCACACACACAAAAAAAAAAGAGAAGGAGGAAGAGGTGAACACCAGGATACCCACTGGAAGAGAAAACCCAACAACAAAGAAGCCACCGACAGATAACAACAGAGGAAGGTGAAGGAGGAAGTAGAAACCACACAAACCTAAACCCAGGACCTACCTGGAAATACAACTAAACAGCAGAGAAACTACCCAGGGCAAGAAACTGAACAAGAGCAAAAGAGAATCCTCAAAACCCTGTACACACAGAAGAACTAGCTTCAACACAACCCGCCCTCAACAGCACAGCAAATTAAAATGGGTAGTGGACAGAAGGACCATCAGGTCACCAGCTGGTGGAAAGGACCCACAAAAAAAGGCCCAGAAACAACAAAAACCCACAAACAAATTTAGAGGCAATGTAATGGGCAGCCCAAGATCAGCGAGCTGGGGAGATCAAGGAGACTACACCACTGACTCTCACAAGTATTATACCACAGAAGTTTACACCATAAATCCAGAAAGCCAAAACAAATCAATTTAAAAGCTGAAGTTAAAAGGAAGAGTCTCACAAAAAATGGGAAGACAAAGAAACCACACCTCAATGAAAGGAAAAAAGGAAGCCTCATAAAGAATGCTAGATGAAATAGAGACAAGTCAGCTACCAGATATCAAATTCAAAGCACTGGTTATCAGGAAGTTCAAAGAGCTCACAATGAGCTACCAGAAACTATAGGGGAGCTACAATGAATTCACTGCAAACTATATCAACATGAAAAAGAAAATAGAAACTATCAGGAAGGGCGAAGAGGAAAAGAAGAAAACAATTTTGGAACTTAAAAATACAGTGGGAGGAATCAGAAGCAGGATCAATGAAGCAGAAGATCGGATCAGCGAGTTGGAAGACAAAGTAGAAAAAAACTTCCAAAAGAGCAAGAAAAAGAAAACAAGCTGAGAAAGAATGAAGAAGAATAAAGAGAAATGCAAGACAATATGAAATGTAATAAAATCCAAATAGTAGGGATACCAGAAGGAGAAGAAGAAGAGCAAGGGATAAAAAAATCTATTTGAAAAAGTAATGATGAAAAATTTCCCTAATTTGATGAGAGAAAAAGTCACACAAATCCAGAAAACACAGAGTCCCAAATCAAGAGGAAACCAAAGAGGCCCACTTCAAGACACATCATCATTAAAATGGCACAATTTCAACTAAAAATGAACATGCCTTTTGACCCAGAAATTCCACTATTAGGAGTATATCCTAAGAGCCCTGAAACACCAATCCAAAAGAACCTATGCACCCTGATATTCATAGCAGCACAATTTACAATAGCCAAGAGTTGGAAGTAACCAAGATGCCCATTGGTAAATGACTGGATCAAAAAGCTATGGTACATTTACACAATGGAATTCTATGCTGCAGAAAGGAAGAAGGAGCTCTTACTTTTGGCAAGATCATGGATGGAACTGGACAGCATTATGTTGAGCAAAATAAGCCAGGCGGTGAAAGACAAATACCATATGATCTCACCATTAACAGGAATGTAAACAACAAAACAAACAAGCAAGCAAAATATGATCAATGACACTCAAATATGGAACAGACTGACAGGGTCCAGAGAGGAGAGGGGAGAGAATCATAGGGGAAAAGGGGAGGGACTCACATGAATAAGTATAAAGCACACATGGACAATAATTAAGGTGGGGGCAGAAATGGGAGGGAGGTGGGGAGCACTGTAGGGCGCAGGGCGGGGAATATAAAACAGAAAACTGGACTTGAATAAGAATTAAATAAATTAAAAAAAATTTTAAAAATGGCACAATTTCATTACAAGGAGAGACTCTTAAAGTCAGCAAGTAAGAAAAAAAAAAGTAACATACAAGGGAGGCCCAATAAGGTTAGCTGATGACTTCTCAATGGAAATGCTCCAAGCAAGAAGAGAATGGCAAGAAATATTCCACATAATGTGAACCAGAGGACTGCAACCAAGGCTACTTTACCCAGCAAGGTTCTCAATCTAGACAGGAGGACAAATAAGCAGCTTCAAAGACTTAGAAGTGTAAAAGAATACGGCTCCACCAAACCAACTCTTCAAGAAATGCTAAAAAGCCTGCTTTAAGGAAAGGAATGAAAACACAGGGAGAAAGAGAGGAACACAGGTACAAAAATGGCAATGAATAAGTACCTATCAATAATAACCTTAAATATAAATGGATTAAATGCTCCAATCAAAAGAAATAGAATAGCTGAATGAATAAGAAAGCATGACCCACATATTTTCTGCCTACAAGAGACCCACCTGAGGACAAAAGACCTACACAGATTAAAAGTGAAAGGCTGGAAACAAATTTCCAAGCAAATGGACAGAAAAACAAAGCCAGGGTAGCAACACTTGCATCAGACAAAATAGACTTCAAAAAAAAGGGCCATAAAAAGAGACCTAGAAGGTCACTTCACAATATTCAAGGGAAGAATCCACCAAGAAGACATAAGCATTGTAAATATATATGTTCCCAACATATGAACACCCAAATATATAAAGAAAATCTTAGAGAACTTCAGGAAAGATATTGACAGCAACACAATTATAGTAGGGGATTTTAACACCGCACTGTCAAAAATGGACAGGTCTTCCAAACAAAATATCAACGAAGATATTGTGGAATTGAACACAGTCCTAGAAGAAATGGACTTAACTGACATATATATAGAGCCCTTCATCCCAAAGAAGCTAAATACACATTCTTTTCAAATGCACATGGAGCATTTACAAAGATAGACCACAAAGATAGGTCACAAAACAAGCCTCAACAAATTTAAGGGAATTGAAATCACCCTGAGCATTTTCTGCCATCACAAGGGACTTAAACTGGTAACCAACCCCAAGAGAAAAGACCCAAAACCTTCAAAATAATGGAGATTGAATAGAATGCTATTAAACAACAAATGGGTGAGGAATAAAATTAGGGAAGAAATCAAAAAGTACCTGGAAACAAATAAAAATGAAGTCACAGCAACCCAAAGCTTATGGGACACAGCAGAGGTAGTCCTGAGAGGGAAGTTCATAGCAATACAGGCTTACCCAAAGAAGATAGAAATATTTCAAACAAAAAACCTAACCCAACGCCTCCAAGAACTCGAGGAACAACAACAAAGACAGCCCAGAGCAAGTAGAAGGAAGAAAATAACCAAGATCAGAGCAGAATTAAATGACATAGAGACTACAAACACAATTCTAAGGATCAATGAATCAAGGAGTTGGTTTTTTGAAAAGATAAACAAAATAGACAAACCTTTAAGTAGACTCATCAAGAAAAGGAGAGGACCCAAATAAACACAATCAGAAATGGAAGAGGAGAGATTACAACTGATACCACAGAAATAGAAGGGATTGTAAGGAATTACTATGCAGAACTATATGCCAAGAAATTTGAAAACCTAGGTGAAATGGACAAATTTCTAGGAAATATAATCTTCCAAAACTCAATGAAAAAGAAGCAGAAAACATGAACAGGCCAATAACAGAAGATGAAATTGAAGCAGTAATCAAAAAAAACTCCCATCACACAAAAGCCCTGGACAAGATGGTTTCACAGGAAAATTCTACAAAGCTTTTAAGAAAGAGCTAGCCCCTAGTCTTCACAGACTATTCCAAAAAATCCAAAAGGAGGGAAAACTGCCCAACTCTTTTTATG
This sequence comes from Sturnira hondurensis, assembly GCF_014824575.4. Lineage (NCBI taxonomy): Eukaryota > Metazoa > Chordata > Mammalia > Chiroptera > Phyllostomidae > Sturnira > Sturnira hondurensis. The sequence goes on along the minus strand of NW_028092627.1, from coordinate 876,251 downwards.
AAGCCAGCGTCATCCGAATTCTATAGCCGGATAGAGACACAACAAAGAAGGAAAACTTCAGGCCAATATTGCTGATGAACATAGACGCTAAAATCCTCAACAAAATATTGGCAAGTCGCATCCAACAATACATCAAAAAGATCATACATACAGAGGACCCAGAGACACATGAAAAGATGCTGGCAACACTATCCATCAGAGAGATGCAAATTAAACCACAACGTGATACTGCTTCACACTGGTGAGAATGGCCATCATAAACAAGTGAACAAACAAGTGCTGGATAGGATGTAAAGAAAAGGGAACCCTAGTGCACTGTTGGTGGGAATACAGACTGGTGCAGCCTGTGTAGAAAACAGTATGGAATTTCCTCAGAAAATCGAAAATGGAACTGCCATTTGACCCAGCAATTTTACTGCTGGGATTATATCCTAAGAACACTGAAACACCAATCCAAAAGAACCCATGCACCCCAATGTTCTTAGCAGCACAATTTATAATAGCCAAGTGCTGTAAGTAACCTAGGAGCCCATCAGTAAATGAATGGTAAAAAATATATTACATTTACACAATGAAATACTATGCAAAAGAGAAAAAAGAAGGAGCTCCTACCCTTTGCGACAGCTTGGCTAGAACTGAAGAACATATGCTGAGTGAAATAAACCAGGCAGTGAGAGACAAATACCATACGATCTTACCTTTAAATGAAACGTAATCAACAAAAGAAAAAAAAGCAAGCAAAATATAACCAGAGACATTGAAATTAAGAGCAATCTAACAGTAACCAGAGGGGAGGTGGGGGGAAGATAATGGGGGAAATGATGGAAGGGTTTTAAGGAACAACTATAAAGGACACATGGACAAAACCGTGGGGGATGGAAGCAAGGGAGGGAGGTATATTTATTCTGGGTAGCTGGGATTGCTTGGTGGTAAATGCAGGCAACTCTAATTGAACAACAATAAAAAGGTTTTTATAAAGAAGTATTAAAGGAACATTTTTAAGAAGAAGGAGAGAAAAGGGTTAAACTATTTATAATAAAATTACAATAATTACATTCTTATCATAATTATTTCAAAAGTAAATAGGTTAAATGTTCCAATCAAATGACAAAGTGTGGCTGAATGGTTAAGAAAACAAGCCCCACATATATGCTGCCTATATAAGACACACATCAAATTGAAAGATATTTTACACTGAGGGTTAACAGATGAAAAATATATTTATTGCAATTGTGAACAAAAACAAAATTTGGGTAGCTATATGTTTATCGACAATCAGACATGAAAACAAAGGCTATAAGGAAAGACAAGGTAGGACATTTCATAATGATAAATAAAGCAACCCGACAATAGGATATAACCCTTATAAATATTTATATACCCAACATAAGAGCACCTAAATATATAAAGCAAATATTATGGACATATAAGGTGAGATCAACAGTAATACAGTAATATAGTAATAACAGGAGATTTTAACAGCCCATGATATCAATAAATAGATCTTTCAGACAGAAAATTAACAAGCAAATATTAACTTTAAATATAAAATAGAGAAGATTGACAATTGATATTTGTGACATTTTGCTCAAAGTAGCAGAAGATATACTTGCTTTTTTTAAAGAACACATACTCTTTTAAGTGCATGTGAAACATTTTCCAGGATAGACTACATGTTATGCCACAAAGCAATCCTCAATAAATTTAAGATTGAAATCATATCAGGCATCTTCTTGGACCATAAGGTATGCAGCTAGACATCAATTACAAGAAAAAAACTGAAAAGCGCACAGGCACATGGATGCTAAATAACATGTTGCTAAACAATGAATGGGCTAACAATGAGATTAAGAAGGAAATGAAAAGATACCGTGAGACAAATGAAAATAAATATACCACTCCAAATCAATGGGTCACAGCCAAATGGCTTCTATGAGGGAAATTCATAGCAATATTGGCATACCTCAAGAAACAAGAAAAATCTCAAATGAACATTCTAATCATACATCTAAAAAGAATTGCTAGAGATCAGAGCAGAAATAAATAAAAGAGAGTCTAAGAAAACAATACAAAAGGTAAAGGAAACCAAGACCTGTTTCTTCAACAAGATAAACAAAACTGATAAAACTTTACTAGACTCATCAATAAAAACAGAGAGAGATGACCCTAATAAATAAAATCATAAATGAAGGAGGAGACCTGATAAATTCTATCACTGAAATATAAGGGATTATACAAAAATATGACCGTTTATATGCCAACTAAGTAGACAACCTGGGGGAAATGGATAAATTTCTAGAAACATACACTCTTTCAAGCCTCAATCAAAAATAAACAAAAAATCTGAACTATTTACAAAATTTTGAAAATCTACTTGTGGAAACCTGGAAGACTTGCAGTGACCCCAACCAGAAAAGGATGGTTTCCTCTTCCTTATGAATTGGACTTTGCACTGCCCTCCGAGATAGCAGATGAAAGGGTAATCTTAGGGTATTTGATGTGTTGCAATGGTATATAACAGTCTCCAAGTTGTGTCAACAAATTTAAACCCCAAGGCTGCTCAGGTAATTCTATCCTCAGGAATGTCTTTTTTCTTTATTCTGGTTTTACTTTTAATTTGAGGCAACAAAATAAATAACCAAACAAAAGTGTTTGTGCAAATCTCAGAGTCTTAGGGAAGGGGAAGACTAGGGCTTTGACATTCTTGGCATTTTTGTCCCTAAGCTTTTGGAAGCTATAATTGTCCATTGATGACACTTGGGCTATAGGTACCAGTGTTAAATTGTGTGTCTACAACAAAGCCAATTCTGTGGAGTCTGAATTCTGGACAGAAGTATTGCAGGTATTGGTGGGGTGCTCAACCCCACCTCTGCCCAAATTTACTGCTCTGATTGTCTTGAGGGTCAGGTAGAAACATTGGGGTGGATTGGTTCTCTCTCCCCTCTCCACAGGAGTCTTGGAAAATGCACTTGGATTTACCAAAAGCCCTGGTGTTCTGTCCAGTGCCCTGCATTCAAATTATCTATTTGCCCTTCATCAAGCTGTGGGGTATTAAAAATTACTGTACCATTCTGTGATTTAGAATTTATAAAAAAGCAATACCTTTTTAATGACTGAATACATCTTTCAGTGGGACTATTTATCTTGTTGCTATAGAGTTAATCATTGGGGAATAGCTGTAAGAAGGTACAATCTTACTACGAGAGGGTAAATAGTGTTGGTGTCAAACAAAAGAGGGCCTTGTCATAAAAAACCTGCAGTTGTGAGGGAGACTTAAGTGCATGAGATAGGCTTGGATATCAAGGATCATAAATGTCTTATCTGGGCCCTGGTAAGTGATGGTCATTAAAGTGGTATCTTCCCAATGGAGGAAAATCCAGAAATGTGGAACTCACGGGATGTATGGAGATGGATAGGGCCTTCAAACACTGGCAGAACAATCACAGCTGGTAAAACAGGTAGCCCAGCTGCATCACATTCACTGTGCCTTTCCCTTTGCTATTCCCTAGCTTCCAGTAAAGTTTCATTTAAACCAAGTTCCTGGTTTAAAGAAAGCAGGGAATATGCCATGGGGAAGAAAGGGGGAATTCCATTCCTACCCTGCTGAGTGTTAAGAGAAAGCAGGTTAGTGTTAGCAGGAGCCATGTAAGAAGATCTCAAAGAGAAGATGACTCTTAGGAACAGAGACAAGGCACAGGGCCATCCACCCATTGTATCAAGAGAATTTGTTCTTATAGCCAGTTTAGAGATTCTTGGTCTTTTTTTTTTCATTAAAGAAATATGGCGATGAAGGGGTAAGATGGCGGCAGAGTAGGACAAAGGATTTTGCTTCCCTCCACATGCCGGAGAAAAACCGGGCTGATCTGTGGAGAAGCGCAGCAGATACCCAACAGGGACCCAGCAGATAAGAAGGCAGGACTCCAGAGAGTGTAGTGGACACTGAGTGACCAGAGGTTGAGGAGAGGAGATGACCGCAGATCAACAAGGTATGAGGGAACAGTGCAGAGACTGCAGGCCCTCCGCTGGGCCATGCCAGGGCCCTGGCCCAGCCAGCCCGGTCTCTGAGAGCCAAGCATGGGTAATAACAACCCTGTGAAAGAACAAGTCACCGGCACCCTCCCTATCGGGCAGGGCGCAGATTGGAAAACACCAGGAGAGATCAGTTTGCCTGTAGTGGCAGAGAGAGGAGTGGGCACTGGGAAGCAAACCAGAGAGCTCTGATAACCCGTGAAGTCAGGCTGTGGTTGCTGGCCTGGGAGAACTGAGAGTCGCCCGTGCATTCCCTGTGGCGCGGGGCCTGTGCTAGCTCTCGAACAGTCTCAGAGAGCCTCGGGCTGCTGGCAGGGTCCCTGGAAGAGAGCCAGTCACCAGCTCCATCCCTACCCAGCTGGGCGCAGACTGGGAAACACCTGGAGTCAGGCCGTGGTTGTAGGCCTGGGGAACTGAGAGTCACCCATGCATTCCCTGTGGCATGGGACCTGAGCCAGCTCTCGAACAGTGTCAGGGTGTCTTGGGCTGCTGGCAGGGCCCCTGGAATAGAGCCAGCCAGCAGCTGCCTCAATCAGCCAGGCGCAGACTGAGAAGCATCAGGTGTCAGGCTGTGGCTGTCAGCTTGGGAGAAATGTGAGTTGCCCTGTGTGTTCAGCCACAACACTGGGAAAGGTCCAAGCCCAAGGCTGTGAGACCAGGAAAGCCTGGCTGGGAGCATGCGCCCTCACGCCAGGCCAGGTCTGGGAAGCCTGGGGAGAAATCAGCTCTCAGTGGGGCATGGGAGAACAGCGCCAGTCTGGATCTTGGGAGGGCACTGGTGAGACCAGCAGAGTTCACTGAGAAGCGAGAAAGGCCACACTAATAGCCTCTCAGGCTGCTGCAACTAGGGAGAACAGAAGAAAAGGTTTGACCAGCTGGAAACCAACGAGAGGAGTAGGTGGAAGCAGAGAACACCAAGATACCTTCAGGAGACAGCACTAATGAATTTCACAGGCATCCTACCACGGAATTTCACACCATAAACCCAGGGAACCAGAACAGATCAATCTAAGAAGCTGAGGCCAATAAGAAGAGCATCACAAACAATGGGAAGACAAAGGAACAATCCCCAAATGAAAGAAAAGGAGGAAGCCTCAAAAAGAATGATAGATGAACTAGACGCATGTCAACTATCAGATATTGAATTCAAAGCACTGGTTATCAGGAAATTCAAAGAGCTTACAATGAGCTACCAGAAACTACAGGGGAGCTACAATGAACTCTCCGCAAACTATACCTACATGAAAAAGGAAATAGAAACCATCAGCAAAGGCCAACAGGAAATAAAGAATACAATTTCCAAACTGAAAAACACAGTGGAGGTATGAAGAGTAGGATCTATGAGGCAGAAGAGTGCATAAGCGAGCTCGAAGACAGGGTAGAAAGAATTTCCCAGTCGGAACAAGTAATGGAAAAGAGAATCAGAAAAAATGACGAGAGTTTAAGAGAAATGCAAGACAATATGAAATGTAATAATATCTGAATAACAGGAATACCAGAAGGAGAAGACAAGGGATAGAAAACCAACTTGAAAGAGTAATAACGGAAAATTTTCCTAAGTTGAGGAGAAATAAAGTCACACAAATCCAGGAATCGCAGAGAGTCCCAATCAGGTGGAACCCAAAGAGGCCTACTGCGAGACACATCATCATTAAAATGGCAAAACCACAAGATGAAGAGAGAATCTTAAAGGCAGCAAGGGAGAAAAAGGAAGTAACATAAAAGGGGGTCCCAATAAGTTTGGCTACTGACTTCTCAATGGAAACATTCCAAGCAAGAAGAGAATGGCAAGAAATATTCCAAGTAATGAGAAACAGAGGACTACAACCAAGGCTACTTTACCCAGGAAGGCTCTCAATCAAGATAGAATGCCAAATAAAGAGCTTCCAAGACAATACAAGTCTAAAAAAATACGCCTCCACCAAACCAGCTCTACAAGAATTACTAACAGGGCTGCCTTAAGGAAAGGAAGGAAAAGAGAGAGATGGAGAGGAACACAGGCAATGAATAAGTACCTTTCAATAATAACCTTAAATGTAAATGGATTAAATGCACCAATTAAAAGACATAGAGTAGCTGAATGGATAAGAAAGCATGACCCACACATATGCTGCCTACGAGAGACCCACCTCAGATCAAAAGACCATCACAAACTAAAAGTGAAAAGATAGAAACAAATTTTCTAAGCAAATGGACTAGAAAAAAAGCTGGGGTAGCAATTTTCAGATCCGACAAAATAGACTTCAAACAAAGGTCTCTCTTCAAAGAGAGACCCAGAAGGTCACTTCATAATACTCAAGGGAAGAATCCACCAAGAAGACATTAACATCATAAATATATATGCATCCAATATAGGTGCACCCAAATATATAAAGAAAATCCTAGAGAACCTCAAGAAAGATATTGACAGCAACAAAATTATAGTAGGGGATTTTAACACCCCATTGTCAAAAATGGACAGATCTTCCAAACAAAATATCAACAAAGATATTGCAGCATTAAACAACACCCTAGATGAAATGGACCTAATTGATATATATAGAGCCCTCCATCCCAAAGAAGTTAAATACACATTCTTTACAAATGCACATGGAATATGTTCAAAGATAGACCACATGATAGGACACAAAACCAGTCTCAACAATTTTAGGAAAATATAAGTCATATCAACCATTTTCTCTGATCACAAGGGAATGAAATTGGAAACCAACCCCACAGGAAAAAACCCAAAACACCCAAAATCATGGAAACTGAATGGTATGCTGTTAAACATCAAGTGGGTCAAGATTGAAATTAGGGAAGAAATCAAAAAGCTCCTGGAAAAAAAGGAAAATGACGTCATGACAACCCAAAACTTATGGGACACAGCGGAGGTAGTTCTGAGAGAGAAGTTCATAGCAATACAGGATTACCTAAAGAAGATAGAAACATTTCAAACAAACAACCTAACCCGATGCCTCCAAGAACTCAAGGAACAAAAACAAAGACAGCCCAGAGCAAGTAGAAGGAAGGAAATAACCAAGATCAGAGCAGAATTAAATGATAGAGAGACTTAAAGCACAATTCTAAGGATCAATGAATCAAGGAGTTGGTTTTTTTAAAAGATAAACAAAATACACAAACCTTTAAGTAGGCTCATCAAGAAAAGAAGAGAGAGGACCCAAATAAACACAATCAGAAATGGAAGAGGAGAGATTACAACTGATACCACAGAAATAGAAGGGATTGTAATGAATTACTATGCAGAACTGTATGCCAAGAAATTTGAAAACCTAGGTGCAATGGACAAATTTCTAGAAAAATATAGTCTCCCAAAACTCAATGAAAAAGAAGCAGAAAACCTGAACAGGCCAATAACAGAAGATGAAATTGAAGAATTAATTTAAAAACTCCCATCACACAAAAGCCCTGGACAAGATGGTTTCACAGGAGTACTCTACAAAGCTTTTAAGGAACGGCTAACCCCTAGTCTTCACAGACTATTCCAAAAAATCCAAAAGGAGGGAAAACTGCCCAACTCTTTTTATGAAGCCAGCATCATCCTAATCCCAAAACCAGATAGAGACACAACAAAGAAAGAAAACTTTAGGCCAATATCGCTGAGGAGCATAGACGCCAAAATCCTCAATAAAATATTGGCAAGTCGCACCCAAGAATACATCAAAAAGATCATACACCACGACCAAGTGGATTCATCCCAGGGATGCAAGGATGGTTCAATATTTGTAAATCATTAAATGTAATACACCACATAAACAAAAGCAAAGACAAAAATCATATGGTCATATCAATAGATGTGGAAAAAGCTTTTGATAAGGTACAACACCCATTTATGATAAAGGTACTCAGCAAAGTGGGAATAGAGGGAGCATTCCTCAATATAATAAGGGCCATATATGAAAGACCTACAGCCAACATCATACTCAACGGGTAAATACTAAAAGCTTTTCCACTAAGATCAGGAACAAGACAGTATTGCCCACTTTCATCACTTCTATTCAATATAGTATTGGAAGTTCTAGCCTCAGCCATCAGACAACAAAAGGAAATAAAAGGCATCCAAATCAGAAAGGAGGAAAGAAAACTGGCATTGTTTGCAGATGACATGATAGTGTACATGGAAAATCCTATAGCCTCTACCGAAAAACTGCTGGAAGTAATAAATGAATTTGGCAAAACAGCGGGATACAAAGTCAATATCCAGAATTCAAAGGCATTTCTGTATGCCAGCAATGAAACAGCAGAAGCAGAAATCAAGGGAAAAAAAACCCATTTGATATAGGAAAAACAAAAATAAAATATCTGGGAATAAACCTAACCAAGGAGGTTAAAGACCTGTATTCAAAAAACTACACAACACTGAACAAAGAAGTCATGGAAGAGAGAAACAATTGGAAACATATACCATGTTCATGGATTGGGAGAATTAACATCATCAAAATGTCCATACTACCCAAAGCAATTTACAGATTCAATGCAATATCTATTAAAGTTCCAATGGCACATTTCACAGACATTGAACAAACACTTCAAAAATGGATAGGGAAACATAAAAGACCCCGAGTAACAGCCACAATTTTGAGAAAGAAGAACAAAGTAGGAGGGATCACAGTACTTGATATCAAACTGTATTACAAGGCCACTGTAATGAAGACAGCCTGGTACTGGCATACAAACAGGCACATAGCAAATTGAATAGAACTGAGAGCCCAGAAATAAACCCAGCTCTCTACAGTCAATTAATATTCAACAAAGGGGACAATAACATAAAATAGGGTAAAGATAGCCTCTTCAACAAATGGTGTTGGGAGAACTGAACAGCTACATGCAAAAAAAAAAAAAAAAAGAAAGAAAGAAAGAAAGTCGCGCAACAACTTACACCATACACCAAAATAAACTCAAGATGGAGAAAAGACTTAAATATAAGCCATGAAACCATTAAAATCCTATAGGAGAACATTGGCAGGAAAATCTCACATATTCCACGCAGCAATATTTTTACTGATATGGCCCCTAGAGCAAGGGACATAAAGGAAGGAATAAACAAATGGGATGTCATCAAAATTAAGATTCTGCATGTCTAAGGAAAACAGTATCAAGATACAAAGAGAAGCAACAGCTTGGGAAAACTTTTTTGCCAATGATACCTCAGACAAATGTTTCATCTCCCAAATATACAAGGAACTCACAGGACTAAACTGTAAGAAGACAAGCAACACAAGTAAAAAGGGGCAAAGGACTTGAACAGACACTTCTCCAAAGAGAACATACACAGGATCCAGAGACACATTAAAAGATGCTCAATGTCACTAACTATCAGAGACATGCAAATTAAAACCACAATGAGATACCACTTCATACCAGTCAGAATGGCTATCATAAAGAAAGAAACAAACAACAAGTGCTGGAGAGGTTGTGGGGAAAAGCGGAATCTAGTTCACAGTTGGTGGGATTGTAGACTGGTACAACCGCTGTGGAAAACAGTATGGAATTTTCTAAGAATACTAAAAATGGACGTGCCTTTTGACCCAGCAATTCCACTATTAGGAGTATATCCTAAGAATCCTGAAACACCAATCCAAAAGAACCCATGCACCCCGATGTTCATAGCAGCACAATTTATGATAGACAAGAGTTGGAAGCAACCTAGATGCTCATTGGGAAATGACTGGATCAAAAAGCTATGGTACGTTTACACAATGGAATTCTATACAGCTGAAAGGAAGAAGGAGCTCCTACCTTTGGCAACATCATGGATGGAACTGGACAGCATTATGCTGAATGAAATAAGCCAGGCGGTGAAAGACAAATACCATATGATCTCACTGTTAACAGGAATCTAAACAAAACAAACAAGCAAGCAAAATATGACAATGACACTCAAATACAGAACAGGCTGACAGGGTCCAGAGGGGAGAGGTGAGAGAATCATAGGGGAAAAGGGTAGGGACACACATGAATAAGTATAAAGGACACATGGACAATAATTAGGGTCGGGGGCGTAAATGGGAGGGAGGTGTGGAGCAGTCGGGGGGGCAGGGCTGGGAATATAAAACAGAAAACTGTACTTGAATAAGAATTAAATTAAAAAAGTGAACAAAATAAAAATATTTATCTATATTTTTATCCAAAAAAAGAGAAAACCTACACACAGTTTTAAAGCAGCTTTATTCATAACTGTCAAAACTTTAAGATGAATGTGTAAATAAACTCTGGTACATCCAAATGGTGTAATATTATACAGCACTAAAGAGAAATTAGCTGTCAAACCATAAAAAGACATATAGGAGACAAAATTCTATTACTAAGTAAAAAAATTCAATCTGAAAAAAAGAAATAAGGCATTTATTTAGTGTAATAAAATGTATAAAAATTTGTTGAGAATGATTTTCTTTGTAAACAAACAACAATGGGAGGCAGAGGGCACAGGGGTGAGAGATCACTCCTGGTAGATACACTGGTTTTCAGATTTTTACGTTATCAGCAGAAGCTTCTCTTTTTTACCAAAATCTTCATGGGATATCAAATATCTATAACTGATAAAAGTGCAGGTGTTCTGGTTAAAGACGATAAGGAATGGTCTTTTCATTAAGGCCCTTTCTATTTCTACTGCATACTAAACTATCCCATCAGCACTTCTGTTACTGAAAGGGTCTGATGGGGGGGCAATACTTGGCCCACCCAGGTATGCCAAAACTGCTTCAGAAAACAGAGGCCCCTCCCAAGGATGGTATACTAATATCTATTGGGCTCTTCTGTCCACCGCCAGTTGGAAAGACATCTCTCAATGCCAGAGATTTGTGAAAAGGAAACAAAATGTTTATTTAATGCTCTTTAGGCCTAATGCCTTCCTTAAAATATTAAAGTCTTTAAGGGTATACACCCACACACACACACACACCCACCCACCCACACACACACACACACACACAGTGCTCCCTTCTCCCACTGTCCCAACTCCGGGTACTGTGAATCAGGAAAAGAGCACACGTCCGTTTTTCAGGTCTCTGGCACTGTGGGCTGTGTCGCCTGTCTAGGCAGGATCTCCAACTAATCCAAAGTCATGTGGCACCTTCCATTGGCAAGAGTTCTTTGTACCAAGTTCTAGTCAAAGTCTCTCCTGCTTTCCAGGCCACTTGGCCAAAGGGAGCGCCCCAAAGCTGCGTGGGCCTCTTCTACCAAAGCCGCACTCCACTAAAAAAGTGTCTTTCTTCTTCACCTGGCCGCAGCGATCTCCATTCCAGCAGAGCTGTGTTGTTTTCCCTTTTCTGTCTGGGAAAGAGGGGTCATAACTCTGGCAAAAACCACATGGCTCTCCCTTTCATGACTAGAAGAGGGGGGTCCTAACTCTGCTGAAACCTCGTGGCTCTCTTTCAGGCACTCTCTCAGAGGATCAGCCCCCAGTTACATTCTGGGTAGTAGCCACTCCTCCCTGGCCCCAAACTTGGTCACAGCTATTTAACATATCTATGAAATCCATTAAAAGTTATAGATATGTTAAATGACCATTCCAGAGGTTAGCTGCAAAACTGTTGCTATGCAAAACAGCTCTCAATGTCCCTGCTCCATTTTTCCCTTCCCCCAAGTGACACCTGGGGGGGTGGATGAGGACATCTTATATGTCTCTCCAATATTCCTATACACTTTGAGTTCTGGACACCATTCCAAATCTTTTCTGCCCCCCCCCCCCGCCTGCACCCTGTATCACTTCCACAGAATCCTAGAGATCCTTGACAAGCATTGATTTTATTCACCCCCCCCTCCCCCCCACAACACAGACTGGAGTGGTACAGTTGGTTGCTCTTTATCCCACAAATGGGAAATTTGCCAGTTTGATTCCTGGTTACGGCACATGCCTGAGTTGCAATCCCAGTGACCCCACTGAAGCACATGAAACTGATCAATGTTTCTTGCACAATTTGGTATTTCCCTCCTCTCGTTCTTCTTCCTCTCTTTCTAAAGATGAATAATGAATTCTTTTAAAAATTGTATTCACACAACCCTATTTATAATTGAGTAAGCCTAATATCAGAGAAGTGAGGTGACCTGCCCAAGGACATACAGCTGGTTAGTATACAAGTGGGACTCCAGCCAAAGGGTTCCAAAGCTGAGATTCCTACATGGTGGACTGTGGTATATTGAAGTGAAGCTATTGTGTTCCAAAGCTCAGGTATTGGGGCTGTTGGAATGCCCTTGCCAAGCTTTCCAGGAGAATAGCAGATGTGGAGCAGCATATGATAGTGTGTTCTGTGGTACCCATTGCCAGTGACCCTACAACTCCATCACATTCTGCTGCATTCTGCTGTGCTAAACTTGGTACAGAAGATGCTCATGCACCTGGATATCTACTCAGAAGAAGCCACTGCCCTTTAGCTGCTGGAGACTTTTGGCTCTGAGTGCCCAAGAACATGGTACAGACTCTAAGGTGTGCTTGATGGAAGTAGAGACAGGGAGGATGGGTGAGACTGCTGGTTGATGCAACTCCAGGTTGTGGCTTAACTATCTACTTTCACACATATTAGATGTTTCTAAACATTTACAGTTCCTGTGACCTTGTAGTGGTACCTAAGCTAGCTGCAAGGTTTCTGCTCTAAACATGCATATACCCAGCACAAATTAGAGCTTCAGCATTATTTTTAAACACTTGACATGAAAGAGTTTGACAATATTCAAATTCATCAGAATTATCACAAGGTATTTTTAAATTATATTTGTATAGCTTGGCTGCTGTGGCTCAATGGACTGAGCACCAACCTGAGAGCCAAAGGGTCACTGGTTCATTTCCCACTCAAGGCACATGCCTGGGTTGCCAGCCAGGTTCCCAGTATGGGGCACATGAGAGTTAACCACACATTGATCTCTCTCTCTATCACTCTCTCCATCCCTTCCCCTCTCTAAAATTACATAAATCTTTTAAAAAATAAAATTAGGACTTCTGGTCAAGATGGAAGTGTAGGTAGATACACTTGGCCTCCCTGCATAACCAAAAGTAGAACAACAAATTTATTTATTTTTTATTTTTTAAACTTAGTTATTGTTCAAGTACAGTTTTCTGTCTTTTACTACCATCCCCACTCATTCCCCCCACCCCAGTGCTCCTCACCTCCCTCCCATTTCCATCCACCTTAGTTTTTTTCCATGTGTCCTTTATACTTGTTCCTATGAATCCTTCCCGTTTTCCTCTGAAATTTCCTCCTCTCTACCCTCTGGTTGTTACCGAACAAGGGTCCGAGGGGGAGGGCAATACTTGGCCCACCGAAGGATGCCAAAAACTGCTTCAGAAAACAGAGGCCCCTCCCAAGGATGGTGTACTAATATCTATTGGGCTCTCCTGTTCCCTGCCAATTGGAAAGACATCTCTCAATGCCAGAGATTTGTGAAAAGGAAACAAAATGTTTATTTAATGCTCTTTAGGCCTAATGCCTTCCTTAAAATATTAAAGTCTTTAAGGGTATACACCCACCCACACACACACACACACACACACACACACACACACATACAGTACTCCCTTCTCCCACTGTCCCAACTCCAGGTACCGTACATCAGGAAAAGAGCACACATCCGTTTTTCAGGTCGCTGGAACGTGAGCTGTGTCACTGTCCAGGCAGGATCTCCAATTAATCCAAAGTCATGTGGCACCTTTCACTGGCAAGAGTTCTTTGTACCAAGTTCTAGTCAAAGTCTCTCCTGTTTTCCAGGCCACTTGGCCAAAGGGAGTGCCCCAAAGCCTCGTGGGCCTCTTCTACCAAAGCCGCACTCCACCAAAAGCGTGTCTTCTTCACCTGGCTGCAGGGATCTCCATTCTGGCAAAGCTGTGTGGTCTTCCCTTTCATCTGGCCAAGAAAGGATCTTAACTCTGTTGAAACCGAGTGGCTCTCTCTCCTAATGGCTATGGGGGTCTACATCTTTCCAAAACAGCGTGGCTCTCCCCCTCACCTGGCCAAGAGGGGGTCCTCACTCTGCTAAAGCCACATGGCTCTCATGCAGGAACTGCCTCAGAGGATCAGCCCCCAGTTCTACCCTGGGTAGCAGCCACTCACTTTTCCCTGGCCCAAAACTTGGCCACAGCTATTTAACATATCTATGAAACCAATTAAAGATTATAGATGTGTTAAATGACCATTCCAGAGGTTAGCTGCAAAACTGTTGCTATGCAAAACAGCTCTCAATGGCCCTGCTCCATGTGTCCTTCCCCCAACTGACACCTGGGTGGGGGGGGTGAGGACATCTTAATATTTCCTCCAATATTCCTATACACTGAGTTCTGGACACCATTCCAAATCTTTTCTGCCCCCCCCCCCTAGCTGCACCCTGTATCATGGTCACTGTCAGCCTGTTCTGTATTTCAGTGTCTTTGGTCATATATTGCTTGCTTGTTTGCTTTGCTGTTTAGCGTCCTGCTAAAGGTGAGATCATATGATATTTGTCTTTCACCACCTGGCTTATATCACTCAGCATAATGGTTTCCAGTTCCATCCATGCTGTTGCAAAGCATCGGAGCTCCTTCTTTCTTTCTGCTGCATAGAATTCCATTGTGTAAATGTACCACAATTTTTGGATCCATTCATTTACTGACAGGCACCTAGGTTGTTTCCAACTCTTGGCTACTATAAATTGTGCTGCTATGAACATTGGGGTACATAGGTTCTTTTGGATTGGTGTTTCAGGGTTCTTAGGATATACTCCTAATAGTGGAATTGCTGGGTCAAAAGGCACGTCCATTTTTAGTTTTCATTGAAAATTCCATACTGTTTTCCATAATGATTGTACCAGTCTGCAATCCCACCAACAGTGAACTAGGGTCCCCTTTTCCCCACAACCTCTTTAACACTCGTTGTTTGTTGCTTTGTTTATGATGGCCATTCTGACCAGTGTAAAGTGGTATCTCATTGGGCTTTTAATTTGCATGTCTCTAATAGCTAGTGACATTGAGCATCTTTTAATGTGTCTCTGGATCTTCTGTATGTCCTCTTTGGAGAAGTGTCTGTTCAAGTCCTTTCCCCATTTTTAATTGGGTTGCTTGTCTTCTTACAGTTTAGTCGTGTGAGTTCTTTGTATATTTTGGAGATTAACCCAATGTCTGAGGTATCATTGGCAAATATGTATTCCCATACAGTTGGTTCTCTTTTTATCTTAATACTGTTTTCTTTAGCCATGTAGAAGCTTTTTATTTTGATTAGATCCCATGTGTTTATTCTTTTCTTTATGTCCTTTGCTCTAGGGGCCATATCAGTAAAAGTGTTGCTGCATGAAATATCTGAGATTACTCTGCCTATGTTTTTCTCTAGGACTTTAATGGTGTCTTGGCTTATATTTAAGTCATTTATCCACCTTGAATTAATTTTGGTGTATGGTGTAAGTTGGTGCTCAAGTTTCATTTTTTTTTTTGCATGTAGCTGTCCAGTTCTCCCAAAACCATTTGTTGAAGAGACTATTTTTAGTCCATTTTATGTTACTGCCCCCTTTGTTGAATATTAATTGACCATAGAGACTTGGGTTTATTTCTAGGCTCTCTCTTCTATTCCACTGGTCTATGTGCCTGTTTGTACGCCAGAACCAGGCTGTCTTGATTACAGTGGCCTTGTGATACAGTTTGATGTTAGGTATTGTGATCCCTCCTACTTTGTTCTTCTTTGTCAAAATTGCAGCTGCTATTCGGGATCTTTTATGGTTCCATATAAAATTTTGAAGTGTTTGTTGTATGTCTGTGAAGTATGCCATTGGGACTTTAATAGGTATTGCATTGAATCTGTAAATTGCTTTGGGTAGTATGGACATTTTTTATCAGCTTAGTTTCTTTTTAAAAATATATTTTATTGATTATACCATTACAGTTGTTCTATTCCCCCCCCTTCATTTCCCTCCACCCGCACACTCCTCCCCCACCATTCTCCCCCCTTAGTTTATAACCACGTATCTCAAGTTCTTTAGATTCTATATTTCCCCCACTATTCTTGCCCTCCCCCCTATCTATTTTCTACCTACTGTCTATGCTATTTTCTTTACCTTCTCCCCCCTTCTCCTCCTCCCACTCCCCTGTTGCTAACCCTCCATGTGTTCTTCATTTCTATGGTTCCACTCCTGATCTAGCTGTTTTCTTGGTTCACTTTTGTTTTAGGTGTGGTTTTTAATAACTGTGAGTTTGCTGTCCTTTCACTGTTCATATTTTTCATCTTCTTTTTCTTATATAAGTCCCTTTAGCATTTCATATAATAAGGGCTTGGTGATGATGAACTCCTTGAACTTGACCTTATCTGAGAAGCACTTTATCTGTCCTTCCATTCTAAATGAAAGCTTTGCTGGATAGAGCAATCTTGGCTGTAGGTCTTTGGATTTCATGACTTGGAATACTTCTTTCTATCCCCTTCTTGCCTGTAAGGTCTCTTTTGAGAAATCCGGTTGGATGTATCGTTCTTCCTTCTGGTCCATTCCATTGATTTGAGTCCCAGTTTTCTTTCCATCACTATTGGTTTCCCAGATATCTCCCTTCATTTCAATTAGTTTAGCCTTCATATGTTCCTCTAATTTGTGACTATAATCTACCAGTTCTGTGAGCATCCTGATAAATAGTGTCTTGAATTGTGCTTCTGAGAGGCTGGCAATTTCTCGGTCGCTTAGAGTTATTGGCTCTGGGACTTTGAGTTCTTCTTGCGCCATCTTTTGGGCTGTTCATGCCTGTTACATATCAGGATCGGAGCCCTAGGTGTTCACCAGAGTAGGGCAACTTAGTCACTAGGTTGTGATGTTTTATGTGGGGGTGGGGTCAAAGAGGAGCAATGGCGTCTCATCTGCCGCCTCCCACCGCGGCCCCCACAGGTGCCACAGCTTCCACCATCACTGGGATCCACGCATTTTGTCCCACTGCATGCGAGTGCACCACTGCTGTTAGCCCTCCACCTCTGGGTTCGCCCCCTGGGGCCTGCGTGGTCCATCTCACTGTGTGCAAATGTGCGACCGTGGTCAGTCTGCCCCACACCCTGACTGGGTCCGGGCTACTTGGGCGCCTAGGTCTGGGGGATCTTCCTGCCCGACCCTGCTCCGCTGCTGGCTCTGCCCCTCTTACCGTCCGGGTTGAACGGTTAGTTGTTTTCGGACTTCCGTATAATTCAATTTTCTGTTCTTTGGCTGTGTCTTTGTTCTCCAAACCTTTGTTGTAATCAAACTTGGTTGTGGGAGAAGGCACAGTGTTTCCACCTATGCTTCCATCTTGTCGAAAGTCTAGTATGGACAGTTTGATGATGTTAATTTTGCCAATCCATGAACATGGTGTATGTTTCTATTTGTTTATGTCTTCCTTGATTTCTTTCTTCAATGTTGTGTAGTTTTCTGCATACATATCTTTTACCTCCTTGGTTAGGTTTATTCCAGGTATTTTATTTTTCTTTTTCTACATCGAATGGGACAACAAATTTAAAAACAAAAAATAACCAGAACTGCCAGAAAATGGAACTGTACAAAAATCCTAAAACCAAAGAGTTAAAGAAGAAACATTTATCCAGACTGGTAGGAGGGGAAGAGATGAGAAGCTGAGGTAAAGATAAATAGCAGCACAACAGCAGCTGGCGGACTGGAGAGCCAGGTGGCAGCTGGCAGAGTGGGCAGTCCCATACGTGTATGCAGATAAGCCAGGAGGAACAACCAGGGCGTGAGAAAGAGAACACAACCCAGGGTTTCAGCAGGGAAAATAAAGCCTCATAACCTCTGACTGTAAAAACTTGTGGAGGTTTTGTCAGTGGGAGAAACTCCAAGACTCACAGGAGACTTCACTGGAGAGACCCACAGGGTCTTAGAATATATGCAAAGTCATACACCTGGGAATCACCAGCAGAAGATCCCAATTTGCTTGTGGGTAGCAGGGTAAGTGACTGAAAGCTTGGTGAGAGCAGACCAGGAGGCATTGTTTCCTCTCTGACCCCCACCGCATAGACAGAACCACAGTGGCAGAAACATGTGTTGCCTTGTCCTCTTGAATACCTAAGGCTCTGCCCCTTACTATGTAATAGGTGCACCAAGACAAAATATATGGCCCAAATGAAAAAACAGATCAAAGATCCAGAAAAAACACAACTAAGCAATGAAGAGATAGCAAACCTATGAGATACAGAGTTCAAAATAGTGATAATCAGGATGATTACAGAAATTGTTGAGTATGGTTGCAAAATAGAGGAGGAAGTGAAAGCTATGCAAAGTGAAATAAAGAAAAATGTACAGGGAACCAACAATGATGGTAAGGAAACTGGGACTCAAATCAACAGTTTGGAGCAGAAGAAGAAATGAACATTCAACCAGAACAGGATGAAGAAACAAGAATTCAAAAAATTGAGGAGAGGCTTAGGAACTTCTGGTACAACTTTAAACATTCTAACATCCAAATCATAGAATGCTGAAAGAAGAGGAAGACCAAGAAATTGAAAACTTATTTGAAAAAATAATGAAGGAGAACTTCCCCAAACTCATGAAGGAAATAGACTTCCAGGAAGCCCAGGAAGTTCAAAGAGTCCCGAAAAAATTGGACCCAAGGAAGCACACATCAAGGTACATCAT
This sequence comes from Sturnira hondurensis, assembly GCF_014824575.4. Lineage (NCBI taxonomy): Eukaryota > Metazoa > Chordata > Mammalia > Chiroptera > Phyllostomidae > Sturnira > Sturnira hondurensis. The sequence continues at coordinate 857,675 of NW_028092627.1, read as the reverse complement.
AATTACATTACCCAATATGAAAGATAGGGACCAATTCTTAAAAGCAGCAAGAGGAAAGGGGACAGTTACCTACAAAGGTGTTCCCAGAAGACTATCAGCTGATTTCTCAAAAGAAATCTCGCAGGCAATAAGGGGTGGGAAAGAAGCATTCAAAGTGTTAAAGGCAAGGACTTACATTCAAGATTACTCTATCCAGTAAAACTATCATTTAGAATGGAAGGGCAGATAAAGTGCTTCCCAGATAAGGTCAAGCTGAACGAGTTCATCATCACCAAGTCATTATTATATGAAATGTTAAGGAGATTTATGTAAGAAGATGATGATAAAAAATATGAACAATAAAATAACAACAACTCAAAATTATCAATGACTGAACCTAAAACAAAAACAAACTAAGAAAACAACTAGAACAGAAACTGTTCTGTTCTATATCCAAAGTATTCAGTTGGATATGAAAACCTGGAGTTTGGGGAGATTTTATTTTATTTTTATCAAAATAACAGAATATACAAATAATCCAGGCAGTGAGAGACATGATCTCACCTTTAACTGGAACATAATCAACAAAAGAAAAAAAGCAAACAAAATATAAACAGAGTCATTGAAATTAAGAACAATCTAACAATAGCCAGAGGAGAGGGGGGAGGGGACAGTGGAAAGAAGGGTTTTCAGGAAGTACTATAAAGTACACATGGGCAAAACCAAGGGGGAGGGTGGAAGAAAGGGAGGGATGTGGGTTTAGAGGGGTGGGGAGAATATACGAACAACTATAATTGAACAACAAAAAAATAATTTAAATTAGACCCCTGGCCAAGATGAAGGCACAGGTAGATACACTGTGCTTCCTTGTACAACCAAAATGAAAACAACAGCAATTTAAAAACACAAAATCAAACAATACTGCCAGAAAATTGAAGTGTATGGGAGTCTGATGACCAAGGAGTTAAAGTGATCCCTCACCTATCATGGGAGTTACGTTCCAGTGATCCCCGCAATAGGTGAAAATCTGCAAAGTAGCAGTGTTATATTTATTTTATTATTTATGTATATTTTAAGGCTTTATAAACCCTTCCCACACACTTATAAACACTTCATATGCTTTTAAACACTTTCTACACTCTTAAAACTACGTAATTTTAATAACATAAAATTCTATATCGGTACTCACCAGTGAAGTATACTACAACTTGAATGATGAAGATCATGAACAATGTAGCTGTGCAGTACTGATGGCAATGAAGGTGATGATGATGAGACAAATGTTCTGCACAGCCAAGAATAGTATTACAGCTCTTCTGAAGGCATCACTTCATCAGGAGCTTCATTAGGTGGTATAGTATCTTTGCCCTGGGCCATAACTTCTATTTCCACTAGAGGCCTAAGTATAACTGATCTCTTCATCTGAGTGATAAACATAGTTATGAGGAGTTGCTGGCACTGCTTTTTATCTGAAGAGGCAGCTTCTCCATGCAGAGGAACACTCTTGAATTTAAAGTGTCTCTGAAATTTGTCAAACCAGCCCTCGCTGGCACTGAATGGGGTTGGTCTGGTGGGAGAAGTACTCAATGGTCCTGCTTCTGCATTATCATCCTCATGTCCTCATCTTCTTCCTCATCACTGTTGTGAATATCTGTGCTTTCTGCAAAACTATCATAAAGTTTCTTGACCTTCATGTGGATGGTGTTGATATCCAGCAAGATATTCTTCTTCCTGCAGTCATTTATCCACAGGGCCAATGCAGACTCCATCCTCACAATGTCCTTATTGTGGGAAGTGACCACCCTCTTTGCAGTCTTGTTAGAAGTCATTGTTACCATAGACCTAATATTCTTCTCATCTTTATGTAGTGAACAGATTTGTTGAACCCATAATGGCAGCCTACAGCCACATAGCTTTTGCCTTCCTTTAACATGTTGAGAAGTTCTACCTTTTCTCTGATGGTAAGCATATTCCTTTGGTGGTTGGATTCACTGCCAGAAGCCTTAGAAGATGCAGAACATCTGGATGGCATCATAGGGCTTGAAATAAACTCAAAGTTTTACAAAAATTTCACAAAAAAAAAACAACACCACAGAGCAACACTACACCCAGCGATCAGACTTCGATGTGAGGTGAACAAGGAGAGACGATGAGTGTATGGGCACAGTGCAGGAGAGCAAACAAACTGATGGTATGATCACTGAGCCAATCAGCACTCAGGATACAGAACACAGTGTTGTAGGTGGTTGCATTCCATTCCATCAGCCAATAGTGTACTGTATATAATCTCATGTTGGCAAGCTTGTGCAAGTGGTAGTGGCATACTGCATTTCCATTGTGTACATTACGGTATTCATCTGCTGATGAAATATATACTGTATTTGATTTCGATTCAATATGCTTTTATATGTTTGAGTTAACATTTTAATATTTTTATAGTTTTAATTTTTTTGCAAAATAATTAAAATCGTAAACATTATATAAATACCTATATATTGCAAAATCCTGCAATATAGTGAAAACTCTGAGATACAGAATTATATATATATATATATATATATATATATATATATATATATATATATGTTGAGATATAACTCTGAGATACAACAATTATATATATATAATTCTGTGATACAGTGAAGCTGCAGTAAGTGAACTGAGATATAGTGAGGGATGACTGTAGACACATTCATCTAGACCGGTAAGACAGGTGGAGTCTGGAAGCTGGGAGAGAGGGGGGTCCCAGCAGGGCAGCTGGTGGACCCCAGTCAAGCAAAGAAGCAATTGGTAGACCCAGGGAGGTGGTGAATTGTAAAGGAGCACTGCGAATCCAGTCCCACATGGCGCTCAGATAAACCAGGCAAAACTAGGGAGTGAGACAGACCATGCAGAACACAGTCCTAGCATGTAGAAATAAAGCCTCAAAAGACCAATTAAAAATACTTGTGGGGGTTGAGGTGCCAGGATAAACTCCCAGCTTCACAGGAGAATTGGTTGGAGAGACCCACAGGGTCCCAGGATGTACACAAACCCACCCACATGGGAATCAGCAACAGAAGGGCCTACTTTGCTTGTGGGAAGTAGGGAAAGTGACTAAAATCTGGCAGAGAGCAGAGAAAGTGCCATTGTTCCCTCTAGGACCCCTGCCCCACATACAGTGTCACAACACATCGACATGGGTTACCCTGCCCTGGTGAACACCTAAGGCTCTGCCCCTCACTATGTAACAGGCAGGTCCAGACCCCCCCCCCCACAAAAAAAAGGCCCAAATGAAAAAATAGATCAAAGCTCCAGGAGAAATACAACTATGCGACAAAGAGGTAGCCAACCTATCAGATGCATTGTTCAAAACACTGGTAATCAGGATGCTCTCAGAATTGGTTGAATTTGGTCACAAATTAGATGAAAAAATGAAGGCTATGCTTAGTGAAATAAATGAGAATGTACAGGGAACCAGTAGTGATGGGAAGGAAACTGGAACTCAAATCAATGGAGTGGACCAGAAGGAAGAAAGAAATATCCAACCAGGAAAGAATGAAGAAACAAGAATTCAAAAAAAAATGAGGAGAGGCTTAGGAACCTCCAGGGTATCTTTAAATGTTCCAACATCCAAATATAGGGGGTGCCAGAAACAAAACATGAAAGAAGTTTTCCCCAATCTGGAAAAGGAAATAGACTTCCAGGAAGTCCAGGAAGCTCAGAGAGTCCCAAAGAAGTTGAATCCAAGGAGTAACACACCAAGGCACACCATAATTACATTACCCAAGAATAAAAATAAGGAGAGAATCCTAGAAGCAGCAAGAGATAAGGAGACAGTCACCTACAAAGGAGTCCCCATCACTGTCAGCTGATTTCTCAAAAGAGACCTTACAGGCAAGAAGGGGCTTTTCATTCCAAGTCATGAAATCCAAAGGCCTACCGCCAAGATTGCTCTATCCAGCAAAGCTTTCATTTAGAATGGAGGGGCAGATAAAGTGTTTCTCAGATAAGGTCAAGTTAAAGGAGTTCATCATCAACAAGCCCTTATTATAAGAAATGTTAAAAGGACTTCCGCCAAGATGGAGGCATAGGTGGAAACACTGTGCCTTCTCCCACAACCAAGTTTGAATACAACAAAGGTTTGGAGAACTAGGACACACCCAAAGACCAGAAAACAGAATTATACGGAAGTCCGACAACTACGAACCTTTCAACGGGGACGGTAAGAGAGGCGGAGCCAGCAGCGGAGCTGGGTTGGGCAGGATAGATCTCCCGACCTAGGTGAGCAGGCAGCCTGGAACCAGTCAGGGTGTGGGGCAGACTGACCACGGTCAGACATTCAAACACAGTGAGACGGACCACGCAGGCCCCAGGGGGCGAACTCAGTGTTGGAGGACTGACAGCGGTGGCACACTCACGCACAGTGGAAGGAAACCCATGGGCCTGGTGATGGTGGTGGCTGCAGTGCCGGTGGGGGCCAAGGCGGCAGGCGGCAGAGGGAAGCCATTGTCCCTCTTTGACCCCACCACCACATACAATGTCACAACCCAGTGACTTAGTTGCCCTGCTCCAGTGAACACTTAAGGGGTCCGATCCTGCTACGGAACAGGCACGAACAGCCCAAAAGATGGCGCAAGAAGAACTCAAAGTCCCAGAGCCAATAACTCTAAGCGACCGACAAATTGCCAGCCTCTCAGAAGCACAATTCAAGACACTATTCATCAGGATGCTCACAGAACTGGTAGATTATAGTCACAAATTAGAGGAACATATGAAGGCCAAACTAATTGAAATGAAGGGAGATGCCCAGGAAACCAATAGCAATGGAAAGGAAACTGGGACTCAAATCAATGGAATGGACCAGAAGGAAGAACAAAACATCCAACCAGAAAGGAATGAAGAAATGAGAATTCAAAAAAAATGAGGAGAGGCTTAGGAACCTCCAGGACATCTTTAAACGTTCCAACATCCAGATTATAGGGGTACCAGAAGGGGGGAAGAAACAGCCACAAGTGGAAAACATATTTGAACAAATAATAAATGAGAACTTCCCCAGTCTGGCAAAGGAAATAGACTTCCAAGAAATCCAGGAAGCTCAGAGAGTCCCAAAGAAGTTGGACCCAAGAAGGAACACACCAAGGCACATCATAATTACATTAGCCAAGATTAAAATGAAGGAGTGAATCCTAGAAGCAGCAAGGGATAAGGGGACAGTCACCTACAAAGGAGTACCCATCAGACTCTCAGCTGATTTCTCAAAAGAGACCTTACAGGCAAGAAGAGGCTGGAAAGAAGTATTCCAAGTCATGAAATCCAAAGACCTACAGCCAAGATTGCTTTATCCAGCAAAACTTTCATTTAGAATGGAAGGACAGGTAAAGTGCTTCTCAGATAAGGTCAAGTTCAAGGAGTTCATCATCACCAAGCCCTTATTATATGAAATGCTAAAGGGACTTATATAAGGAAAAAAGGTGAAAAATATTAACAGTGAAAGGACAGCAAACACACAGTTATTAACAACCACACCTAAAACAAAAGTGAACCAAGAAGACAGCTAGATCAGGAGTGGAACCATAGAAATGAAGAACACATGGAGGGTTAGCAACAGGGGAGTGGGAGGAGGAGAAGGGGGGAGAAGGCATTGAAAATACCATAGATGGAAGGCAGAAAATAGATAGGGGGGAGGGCGAGAATAGTGGGGGAAATATAGAATCTAAAGAACTTGAGACACGTGGTTATAAACTAAGGGGGGGGGAGAATGGTGGGGCAGGGAGTGTGCGGGTGGAGGGGAATGAAGGGGGGGAATAGAACAACTGTAATGGTATAATCAATAAAATATATTTAAAAAGAAAAAAAAAGAAATGTTAAAGGGATTTATCTAAGAAAATGAAGATAAAAAACATGAACAGTAAAATGACAGCAAACTCATGGTTATTAACAGCCATACTTAAAACAAAAACAAAAACAAAAGCAAACTTAGCAAACTACTAGAACAGGAACAGAACCACAGAAATGGAGATCACATGGAGGATTATCAACAGGGGAGTGGGAGGAAAAGAGAGGGGGGAAAAGGCACAGAAAATAAGTAGCATAAATGGTAGGTAGAAAATAGACAGGAGGAGGGTAAGAATAGTATAGGAAGTGTAGAAGCCAAAGAACTCATATGTATGGACATGGACTAAAGGCGAGGAATGTGGGTGGGAGGGGGTGTGCAGGGTAAAGGACAGTGAAGAGTGAAAATGGTACAACTGTAATAACATAATCAATAAAATGCATTTTAAAAAATAAATAAAATTTTAAAAGTGCTTCAGGACCCCCAGTAGGTTTTTCCTGAGCCTGGTACAGAACAGGAAAACAGGGCAGTTGAGAGGCCATGGACCACATGTAGTGAGGTGGGTTGGGAAGGGAGAGAAGAATATGCTGAACCATTCCAACCTCCTCAGAGCTGTGGCAGCCAGATGTGGAGACTGACCTTCTGCTCTTTTGTTTGAGCCCTGTCTATAGGGATACATCTTATAGCTGGGATCAGAGAGAAGAGACAGCAAAAAATGCTAACTTTATATTTCTGATCCACTTGCTTTCTTGTCCAGGGGGATCTTCTAAGGGTTTGCTCTTTTCTGAAATGCTTGTTGAGATCAATGTGCAGGCAGGCCCAGAGGGGAGTATGTAATGAGAATATTGTCTTCCAAGTTCCAAGCTTTCCTCCAAGACTCAAGAAGGCCAAGCCATGGCTGCCTTCCCAGCAAGAGCCTCTTGCAGACTTCTGCAGTACTGTTCATATTTCCTCCAGTAGTATCAACTTGATCCTCCTCTGGTAGACCCATAAATCTCTAATCTGACTGGGAAGGAATGTGCTATAGTGGAAAGAACACTAAACTTGGGGCAGGAATCCCAGGTTCTAGTCCACCTAAGCCACTAACTTGCTGGGTTAGTGATTCCTCATCTTTGCAGTGAGATGAACAATGTCTCCTGCACTTAATTCATGGGCTCAAATGAAATAGAGTGCAAGATCACTTTGAATAAGGGAAGAGAAGACAGTCATTGAACACCTAGTCCAAGCCAAGTACTTCACAATGCACCTTTCTCCACTGACTGAGCACTTTACACATAGCCTCATTATCCCCCTCTGCATCCTGTAGGTAGCTCTCCATTTTACTGATGAAGGATATAAACCTCAGAGAGATTAAATAATATGCTTCAGGTGTCACAGCCAGTAAATGGTGAAGCTACACTGTCCCAAACAGGCAACATAAGGATAAACTGGAAGCTTGTAAGAACTGAAGAATCTCCAGCACCTTGGCAGACCTATGGAACATATTCCACATTTTAACAAGATCCCTAACTACCTGGTCTGAACCATGTTGATATTTTAAAAGTATTTAAATTCAGGTCCAATATAAAATGTTATGTGTAGTATAGTGATAGCACAATAACCTCTGTGGCAAACTCTTCCTCCAGGAGAGGTTTCTGAGAAACTTGATTTCCTGCTTATTGGGGTGAAATCCAACTCTCCATGGCAATTTCTCAGGAAGTAACAGACCCAACTGCAGGTCATGTTTAGGCAGCCTGGACATCCATTCACTAGCTCCCCATTATGCTCAACCCATAGTGCCAGAGGTGACCCTCTCCATGTCTGAGCAGAGCCTTCAGCAAAAAGTTCACCAGAGAGTTTGATGCCTAATAAATTGAAGCCTTCCTTGCTTTAAATCATTTTTAAACCACAATTGCCAACACAAAATATAATTATTACAAACTGGTCATTTGTAACAGAGAAATCTCATTATAATAGTTCCATGCTGGAAAGGCAGATGGGATGGGGAGAGAAGAGGGTGGAGTGGAGGGGAGTGGCTGAAGGCACACAGGCCTGAGGAAGGAGGCCTGGAAATCACTGAGGGGGACACTCTTTTTTTCTTCTTTTAATGTTCTATTTATTTTTAGAGAAAGTGGAAGGGAAGGAGAAAGAGAGGGAGAGAAATGTGTGCCCCCAGTGGGGACCCAGCCATGGGCATGTGCCATAACTGGGAATCAAACCAGCAATCCCCTGGGGGGGGGTGCTCTTAATTACAGATTGATTACTTATGGTGATTGAGCACAAAATTTAATCAACTCAACATTTCTAGACCAGAGCAGAAAGTGTGGAGACAAGTGGGATAAAAGGATGAGAAATCTTCCAGATCTTCTATTCTGAACCAAGCAACTGGCTGAAGAGTGAATCTGTGGGTAGATGGGATGGCACAGGTAGAATGGCACCAGGCCTCCCTCATCAGATTCCTGGTTCATCCCTGGCTCAGGGAGGTAGCTGGAGAGTTTGCCAAGGGCTGTGGAGCTGTTTACTTCACTCAGAGAGGAAAGCAACCTTCACACTATTGTTGGAGCTGTGGCCAATTATCAGAGAGACAGGATGCAGGACTTGAAATAGAAGGGTTCAAATCCCAGCTCTAACCCTTGGGAACTGGTACAAGAGGGGAACTGACTCATCCAAAGCCCCCAAGCCTCCTGAGTTTCCTGGTAACAGAAATAGGCGAAGTTCTGTTGTCCCAGCCTGCAGGTTTGTGGTAAGGATCACCTAGACAACATAAAGATAAATGGCCTGGCATGTATGAAACTCTGGAAAATCTGTCCAAACTAAATTTTTTGACAAAGATGAGATGTGAAAAGCAGCTACCAAAATAAAGTTTCTTTCCTGGAGGATCTTAATTATAGAGACAAACATTCCTCTCCTAGGAAAGGTGTGGGTAGGTCCTGGGTAGTTCATTTCTGATGCAGGGAAAAGAGGGCCAGCCTCACTGAAAACTACCTGTGCTGGCTGCAAAATCACTGACTTAGAACCAATGCCAGGTTCTACTATGTTGATGGGGTTGGCAACTGCACTTTGTCAGAGGCTGCCCCTGGGATTTTTACCCCTGTTGTGTTGTCTCTTCAGTAACCTCCAGTAGATGCCAGGAAAAGCCACAGATCTGTCTCCTCTCTGCTTATCTGAGAGGCAGCTGAGTAAACCTGCCCAAGAGAGCAGAAAGAAAAGCTAAGCCAGCCTCTGTGTTCTAGCCTGCTGAAACAAGGCCTTGAGCTCCTTCCCTTCCTTCTTCTCTGCTCTACAACCCAGCTTCTGTGTTTGTTTACAGGACAGCCCAGAATATCCCCATCTGGTGCCTCAGGTGTCATCTGTCCCCTCTGTCAGCTCATCTCAGTCTTTGGATATTTTGACAAGGAAACTCTCTGCTTGTTCTGAGTAACCCTACTGGCATGAGTTCTAGGTTCCTGTCTTGTGGTGAGAACTGTCAAGAATGGGTTGTGTTTCTGAAGTTGAGAACAGGCTGACAGTGACCAGAGGGGAGAGGGGAGGGAATTTCAGGAGAAAAGGGTGAACAGTTTGCAGGAACAAATATAAAGGATATATGGACAGTAACAAGGCAGGGATGGAAATGGGAGGGGGCACTCAGGGGGGTGGGCTTGGATGGGAGTAAAAAGCAGAAAACTGTACTCAAACAACAATTAAAATATAAATTAAAAAAACTAAAAGAAGAGAAAAAAAGGGTTTTCTTAGTGCATCACAGTGGCTATAACAAAATACCATAGACTGAGGACCTTAAACACAGACATCTCTCACAGTTCTAGAGGCTGAGTCCAAGATCAAGGTACTGGGCAGATTTGGCTCTTGATAAGGGCTCTTTTCCTGGCTTATAGGTGACCGCCTTCTTACTCTGTCCCTTTGTAGTGGTGATAGAGAGCACTGGTCTCTCTTCCTCTCCTAGTAAATGCACTAATCTCATTATGTAGGGTCCAACCTCACGACCTCATCTAAACTTAATTACTTTTCCAAAGCGTAATTGTCTAATGCCATCACATTGGAGGTTATGGATTCAAACATATAAATTTGGGGAGGACACAAACATTCAGCTCGCAACAGGTGGTCTTGGTCCTCTTTAGTGGGTTCTTGGGAGCTGGTGAAATCCAATCTCTGGAGACAGTTACTTTTACATCTCCAGGCCCTTGCAACAGATGGTCACCTTGCAAAGAAGGTCTCCCAGTCTCAGTTGTCTGTGAGCCCACACAACATAGGCAGACAGCATGCAAAAACCTGCACATGTCCTGTACCTTTAGAAGCTTTCTAAGTGTAGGACAACAATTTCTCTACACTCCCTGTGCCTAATCCCCACCCTGCCTACACATAGCAAGACCACACCCTAGAGACAAAGATGTTCCCAGACATTCCGTGGTAGACAGGGTATTTCATGGTAAAAGTGGACCTGCCACTTTTAGCTGTGTGGTCTTGAGTATATCACTTAAGCTCTGGAGGTCTCAGCTTCTACTTTTATAAATAGAAGAAAATAACTATTTTACTTAAGGAGGACAAAATATGCAAAGTGGGATTATTAAGATTGTGCACAGGGAACTGCTCTGCATGGCAATGGTGAATGTAGCTCAGCCCTGGTTCAGAAAACTGACAGGTGCAAGGCAGCACACAGGAACCAGGCCCACAGATTAGTTTTCCCATGGGGGACCAGGCCTGCATTATATCTAGGCTGCTTTGAGACTTGCTTTTGCTAAAACACCCTCACCCTGAGTTAAGACAGAAGATGTTTAATGTATATCTTTGAAGCAACTCCCTAAAGTTTGTGCTAAGCTGTCCCAAGGATGGAGTGTAACCAGGTAAATCACTTTTATCATTCTCTTGCATTTGCAACATTCTTTTCTTTGTTATCCGTAAGAAGTAATCACTTAAAGTAAACCTGAGCATAATGAATGAGAAATCTTCCTTGATGTAATACTACTAGAAAGCAATAAAAGCCTGTCCAGGCAAGGGTTGGGGCACTCTCTCACTCAGAGTGATTATGCTGTCCCTTTTCTCCACAGAACTTCTGCAGTCCATGTGATTTTGTTCATTGTATTCACAACACCATGGACAACACTGGCTGGAGCCCACATCAGTTGTGTTCATCACTGTCCCTTATAAGGACAGTGCATCACCTGATGCACTGATGCACCTGATGCCTTTTCCCCCCTGATTCGCCCAGTCAGGGGGAAAAAGGAAGAGGGGCATCTTTCTTGTTAGAGCCCTGGACTCAGATTTTGTCAGGCTTTCTGCATATACTCCCCAAGCATGTCTTTGTGGTTGGCCTTGTAGGGTAGACAGGTTTATGGTGGATGCTGTGGCCAGGAGTGGCCAGGAGTTTACCTGCAGAGGCAGGAGTACACAGGGACATCTGTGTACTTGTTGGTGGAACTGTGGGGTGGCTATGTGAGTAGAGGCCTCCAATGCTCCAAAATAGTTCCACAGCACAGCAGTAGCAGGGCAGGGGGTGGGGGAGAGGCCAGCAGCTGCAGTTCAGGGTGGGCTGCCACTGAAGGTTACCAGGGAAACTATAATTGCATGAGTCATCACCCCCCACTTATTTTCCTCTTTGCCATGGAGACAGATGGAAGCAGCAAAGGTAACAGACCAAGTGGCCTCCATTATGGGCTTCAGGAAAGTACAGTGGACCCCAAGTCTATATATGGGGGAGGGGGCAGGCTTGGGATCAGTTTTCCTATTATAAAACCATGTTCAAATGTCAATCTCTTTTCTTCTGCTTCTGGATTCCTCTTACCTCCATTTCATCAATCTATCCTCATCTACCTTGCACCTGGTTTGCACTTCATGTTAGCGTAAGTTTGATCTTTGAAGAATAAAACTCCACAGTAATTGAGTGTCTAACATGACCTCATCCTTTCTGGTGTTTTCAGGAAAGGAGACCTCCTAAAAGGCAAGGGTGTTGGAGGGGGATAGTGCACATAGTAAGAGGCTGGCCTCTTGTGGGCTCTCTAGATGTAAATGGGATCCGAGGTTAAGGGCTCTTCTCTGTCAAACCCTAGAGCCCAGCTTATTATCATCATTAAGGACGACCATTAGTATGGGCCCATATAGGCACTTTCCAGAGAATTCTTAGAACTTCTTTCATAGCACCAGCACATGGGTTCCTTTCCAATCCTTTTGGGGTGCTGGGAGGTAGTTGGTTATAAATTGAGCTAGAGGGTTGCACTAAGGCTATCCTACTTACTCCTGGTCTCCAGATGTCTCTCCCACAGTGTCCAGGAAAACTGGCTGTTTCCTCCAAGACCCCTCCCTGCAATGTAGCCCGTACTCTGGGGATCTGGGCTCATCAGAGAAGGAGAAAGGTGCTCACCAGCTCCTCAAAATGAACCCCAAGTTCCACGGGAAAAGAATGACCCCTTGGTCTTCTCCCTACCCTGCCTGTTACATTGGTCTTTTTCCATTTCTCAGGCCCATAAGATTTCATTAATCCAGAAATATTAGTTTTTGTTTTTTAAAAAAAGCTGTTTTGCCAAGCACTGCGTTTTGTCCCCCTGCTCTCTTCTGTCTGGAGCTCAACATGATGGGGACAAGGCCTCCAAATAGCTGGCAAATGCAACCTGTCTTCCCATCTTACTCTCTGGCTGTGCCCCACAGTTGGGTTCCAGGGCTTCCTGCTTCTCTGGGCTCATTAGAGTGCCAAGACAGCAAGACTTCTTAGCCCCCCAGCCCTCCCTGTAGGCTCAGAGCTGGACAGATCTGCTTCGGCCTTCCAGGCCTCCTGATTCTAAGGTTAAACCCAAATAGCTCACACTGATGAGAGAACCTATAATGGATGCATGGGAGGGAAGGGGCCTGCACAGGAAGCTATAACTGCACCTGGGGCTGCTTGGGGGCTTGACTTTGGGCAAAATCATTGTTCCTCCCAGATCCTGGGTTTTCTCAATTCTAAGGTGCAAGGTGGTAACATTTGCCCTGCCTCCTCTCAGGACTTTATGGAATTTTCAAATGAGAACTGAGATGTGAAAATACTGCATAAGGTGCTGGATACATGAGGTTATTAATGTAATGAACCACATGTGCATAGCTCCTTACTCAATTACACCATACAGGAGCTCTTTCCTAGGGGCCAGAAGGAGTGCTCTGTGAGAGACACTTCTGACTCAGGACATTTATGGATAGGGTAAGAAGCTGGGTAGAATCAGAGTGAAGTCATAGGAGAAAACATCACAAACATGCACAGAAATGCATGAAATTGCTCTGTGGCCCCTAATTCCTGAGGGTGGAGTTTCATGACCTCATCTTGGAAAAAAGGATGCTCAGACTCTCTGCCCAATGGCCACCCAGGATAGCAGACACCAGGACCCTGATTGGAGGTTGCTATCTCAGCCAGGGAGGGCTGGTGCTATGCTCAGTGTCCTGGCCTTATTGGGGGTGGGGAGCAGCAGGCTAAGAAGAAAGGGCCCCTGCACTTGTTAAGGAACAGGGTCTTTCTGTCTCTTGTCAGGCCCTCAGACGAAAAAAAAAATACTGACTCCCTTATGGTATGTGAATATTCTCTACCCCAGCCACAATCCCAGTTAGAAGAACCTAGGTGGAGCTGCACCCAGCACTTTGTAGGACCCCAGCTCTCCCACCAAGGAGAGGCAAGGTGAGAGCTTGGTGTCTCTGGCATACCCTGACAATAGCACAAAAAACAAGTCTGGGTATGCAAAATGATCTCCATCCCTCACTGTTTTGTCCCCATTCCAGTCACAGCTAGACCTCTTGCTAATAAGCAGAAAACACTGTCCCCTGTAGAGAAAGAGAAAGGGACAGATGTTCTGAGGCCAGGAACCAGTGAGCTGTTCTCAGAGTGGGCAGGTCCACAGTCTGATGTCCAGAAAGGATGCCAGCCAAGGGGGTTCATGCCAATGGGATGTATTGGAGGTAGGTATTGGCAGGGCTATTTGCTCAACAGCCTGGAAAAATAGCCCCATCCTTCTCCTCAGCTTCCTTGGAGTTCTAAGCTAAGCACTCCTGTCAACCCTACTAGGGACCAAGGACACAGGGTCAAGCAATAGCCAGAGAGCTGCAGCTCCCTACAGTACACTCATGTCGCACATTTTCCACAGTGGCAAAGACAACCTCCTTTTATTCCACCCAGTCTCTGATCATCTTCAGCTTCATTTCCAGGCTTCTTGGGCCCTAAGCCATAGTCATGGCCAGCAAATCTTCTTTTCCAATCAGCAACTAGAAGGCAAAAATGTTTTAAAAGATGCTATTTTCCCACTGCTTAACAATCAGAATTAGGATGAGTCTGTAGCAAAATTGAGATGTCAACCCTGGAATCATAGCCACATCAAAGGTGGAAGGATCTTTATATTTATTCATTCCACATACTTTACTTCATAGACCAGAGTGGCATGTGTGACTAAGAACACACAGCTTGTAGGGATAGAACCAATTCCACAGGAAGACCACCCTGTCTTCAGCCTCCTCCCCACTTGAGGGCTCTTTTCCTGCCTGTCCCTCAGGGTCCCAGGATAGGATATGCAAGGGCTAAGTGGTCAGCTGAGAGGTCAGGGGCTAGGACAAACTCCATCTCATGCCTCTCAAGAAACATGCTTTTCAGAGAAGTGAGAGAAACCCTTAGGACTGGTGACAGTGGCAAGAATAGAAAAGGAGCCAGCTAGATCTACTGTGGTCTTGGCCAAGGCTTTCTAGGTCATTGTCCCATAGTTGTGGTGTCACAGAGGAAGCACTGGCCTTGAGTCAGGAGACCTAATCTACTACTTGGATCTGCACAACCTTGTAGCTGCAAGTTATGGAATCTTTCTAAGCCTCAATATTCTCATCTGGAAAATAGGCATGCTATATGCACTTCCTTGATTCATTGTGAAGATAAACAAGCATCAACTTATAGTGTGTAGCAAGGTGTGTGGCTGATAATAGATACCCAAGCACTGTTTACCTTTTCATTTTTTGCTCCTCCCTTCTTCTCTTGAGGCTTTAGTTTCCTGAACTATAAAAGACATATGTGAATTTCTATGGTTTATATTGTATCTATGACCACCATCTTCAATCCCAAAGTCAGTTTTTAAAATTTTGCATGACTGGCCTAGCACACACACTCTCCCTAACAGCTCTTTGCCATATACATATGCAAGGACACACCAGGCATTCTGACTATATCACAAAATAGAATTTTGATCTTGGGCTACCCATGTCCTGTGAATACAGTATTCATAGGTTTTCAGGAACAGTTCTAATTTATGCTTGTTTGTCATCCAAACTGTGACATTGTTAGAATGAAAATGTTGCCAGGACAACAGAAATAAACCAGGAATGCCCAATGAATCCCATGAGTACTCCTGAGGGCCTTGATATCTTGGGATAAAGAAGCCTTCTACACCACACCCCTGCTGAAATGCTCATGACCCTTTGGGTCTCTACTCTAGGATGTCTCCTGAGTCCCCAAGCAGGCCCTCTTCTCCTCTTACTATCTTGGGGCCTCATTCTTTCTTCTCTATTCTCAATTAACTGCTACCCCATCATTGCCTATTTGCTTTTCTGCCTCTCACACTCACCATGAGCACATAGGCATAAGAACCCATACTTAATCCTGCCTGTAAAACAGTAGGTACTCAATCAATATGTATGAGAAGAAAATATGGATGACTGTCTTGGCTAAAAGAAGGAACTGAGGCAGAGTAGGGGGTCAGTATAGCTACTGATGGAAGCTGGAAGAGTTCAGCTTAGTCATAAAAAGGAGAGCTGTTGTTTCCTGCCAGAGCAGGTTTCCTTTGCATTCTCACCTCCATCCCCTATGCACACATCTTTGCCAATGATACCAGGCAGTTGGCTAGGGAGCTGACATCTTTGTGCCTGCAGGTGAAAGGCTGAGAAGACAGTCAGGGCTTTGTCGAAAGGCTTTCAAAGCTGGAGCCTCTGCACCATAAGAGGAAAGGCAATGCAGAACCCTGCTGAGACAGTTCTCTCCCTCTCCAGAGAGAGGCTACCCCAGGCAACTCATCCAGAGTGGATCCAATAGTGGATCCTATAGTGGACTATTTAGGTGCCATCATTTGTCACTTGACAGTGGAGAAGTATATTTCTCTATTTTCCAATACAGATGCATTTTTGAAAACTTTCTCTGGCTGTGATATCAATCCGTTGAGAAAGCCCTTGGGGGAGCACCTTGCAAGCCCTAAATTAGTCAATATAAACATATAAAAGCGAATGGTGTGAAGGCTTTATTGTGAACTCTATTTGAGGAAAGGAACGTAAACAGGAATTTAGTATATAGTCTCTCACCAACATACTTTCGGCAGCTGTGGCCTGAGATTTTAAATCTTGTGTGTCCTGGTTGCATGACTCTGAGTTGCCAAAAGCTGCTGCTGGGGTGGAGCCCTGGATCTGAGACAATTTCAAAGGGCTTGTTTCCCTGGCCCCTCCACCTTCACTGCCTGCAACCCTAATCAGATGGCCAAGTGCAGTGCTCAGCCCTTATTGATTGAAAGGATGATCCTGACCCTACTCTAGACCAATAACTGTCCCAGTGATTACCCAGGCCCAGGTTAGCAGTGTTTCCTTAGGACAAATCTATCAAGTCCACATCTGCTGCTCCTGCAACCCAAGACCCCCATTTTCTCAGGCTTAGTCAGAGGATGGGCATATTAACTAATAAGATGTTACCTACCAGGATGTTGCCTTCTCTCAGAACACTATTTTTTATGGATGCTACCCTGTAGCCAAGAAAATTTAGGAAATGGGTAGGCAAAAATAAAAATTCCAAGAAGTTCTTGGCCCCACACAGAGCATTCGGTGAAACCTGGAATTACCAGGGTCATGCAGCAACCCTGTAGTCCCTCTATGTAGTAAATAATGAAAGTGTACCTATTCTAATCCAAAGTGTTGGCCATCAGAACTGGAGAGCATTATGCTAAGTGAAATAAGCCAGGTGGTGAGGGACAAATACCATACAATCTCAACTTTAAGTGGAACCTAATAAACAATAATATATCGAATAGAAGTGGTGAAAGTGGACAACCTTGTCTTGTTCCTGATCTTAGTGGAAAAGATTTTAGCTTTTGCCCGTTGAGTATGATGTTGTCTTTAGGTCTCTCATATATGGCCTTTATTACATTGAGGAATGCTTCCTCTATTCCCACTTTGCTGAGTGTTTTTATCATAAATGTGTTGTACCTTATCAAAAGCTCTTTCCCACATCTATTGATATGATCATGTGATATTTGTTTTTGCTTTTATTTATGTGATGTGTTACTTTAAGTAAGTCACAATGTGTTACTTACATTGTGTAAGTAACACAATGATGTGTTACTTACTAATTTGCAAATATTGAACCATCCTTGGATCCCTGGGATGAATCCCACTTGGTCATGTTGTATGACCTTTATAATCCATTGTTAGATGTGATTTGTCAACATTTTGTTGAGGATTTTAGCGTCTATGTTAATCAGTGATATTGGCCTGTAGTTTTCTTTCTTTGATGTGTCTTTATCTGGTTTTGGGATTAGGATGATGCTGGCTTCATAAAAAGAGTTTGGGAGTCTTCCATCATTTCGGATTTTGTGGAATAGTCTGTGAAGGATAGGGGTTAGCACTTCCTTAAATGCTTTGTAGAATTCTCCTGTGAAACAATGTGGTTTAGGGCATTTGTGTGTTGGGAGTTTTTTAATTACTGCTTCAGTTTCATCTGCTGTTAGTGGTCTGTTCAGGCTTTCTGCTTCTTCTTCATTGAGTTTTGGAAGATTATATTTTTCTAGAAGTTTGTCCATTTCACCTAGGTTTTCAAATTTCTTGGCATAGAGTTCTTCATAGCAATTTCTTACAATCCTTTGCATTTCAGTGGAGTCACTTGTAATCTCTCCTTTTTCATTTCTTCTTTTTTAAAGATTTTATTTATATTTAGAGGGGAAGGGAAGGAGAGAGGGAGAGAAATATCAATGTATGGTTGCCTCTCATGGGTCTCCTCCTGGGAACTGGCCTGCAACCCAGGCATGTGCCCTGACTGGGAATCAAACTGTGATCATCTGGTTCACAGGCCCACGCTCAATCAACTGAGCTACACCAGCCAGAGCTCTCCTCTTCCATTTCTGATTGTGTTTATTTGGATCGTGTCTTTTTTTTTTCTTGATGAGCTTGCTTAAAGGCTTGTGAATTTTGTTTATCTTTTCAAAAAACCTGCTCCTGAATTCAAAATAATTGATCCTTAGAATTGTGCTTTTAGTTTTTATGTCATTAAATTCTGCTCTGATCTTGGTTATTTCCTTCCTTCTACTTGCTTTGGGCTGTCTTGGTTGTTGTTCCTCATGTTCTTATAGTTGTGGGGTTAGGTTGTTTGTTTGAAATGTTTCTATCCTTTTTAGGTAGGCCTGTATTTATTGCTATGAACTTCCCTCTCAGGACTGCCTTTGCTGTGTCCCATAAGTTTTGGGTTGTTGTGACTTCATTTTTGTTTGTTTTCAGAGACCTTTTGATTTCCTCCTTGATTTCATTCTTGACCCATTCATTGTTTGATAGCGTGCTATTCAATCTTCATTATTTTGACTGTTTGTGGTTTTTTCCCTTGGGGTTGGTTTCCAGTTTCAGTCCTTAGTTGTTGGAGAAAATGCTTGGTATGATTTCAATTTTCTTGAATTTTTTGAGGCTTGTTTTGTGTCCTATCATGTGGTCTATCTTTGAAAGTATTCCTTGTGCATTTGAAAAGAATGCATATTTACCTTCTTTGGGATGAAGGGATATATATATATAATGTTAAGTCCATTTCATCTAGGGCGTTGTTCAATGCCACAATATCTTTGTTGATATTTTGTTTGGAAGATCTGTCCATTTTTGACAATGGGTGTTAAAATCCCCTACTATAATTGTGCTGCTGTCAATATCTTACTTAAGGTCCTCTAAGGTTTTTTTATGTATTTGGGTGACCCTATGTTGGGTGTATATATATTCACAATGTTTATGCCTTCTTGGTGGATTCTTCCCTTGAGTATTATGAAGTGACTTTCTGGGTTTCTCTTTATGGCCCTTTTATTTTGAAGTCTATTTTGGCTGATATGAGTATTGCTCCCTTGAGGTTGTTTTTCCTGCCTGATTGATTGAAAAATTTGCTTTCAGCCCTTCACTTTTAGTCTGTGTAAGTCTTTTATCCTGAGGTGGGTCTCTTGTAGGCAGCATATGTGTGGGTCATGATTTCTTAACCATTTAGCTATTCTATATATTTTGACTGGAGCATTTAATCCATTTATGTTTAAGGTTATTATTGATAGGTACTTATTCATTGCCATTTTTGTACCTGAGTTCCTCTCTGTCTCTCTCTTTTCCTTCCTTTCCTTAGAACAGTTCTTTTAGTATTTCTTATAGAGCTGGTTTGGTGGAGGCATATTCTTTTAGACATCTTTTGTCTTGGAAGCTCTTTATTTGGCCTTCTCTCTGGATTGAGAGCCTTGCTGGGTAACGTAGCCTTGGTTGTAGGCCTCTGGTTCTCATTACTTGGAATATTTCTTGCCATTTCCTTCTTGCTTGGAGTGTTTCCATTGAGAAGTCAGCAAGTAACTTTATTGGGGCTCCCTTGTATGTGACTTCCGTTTTCTCCCTTGCTGCCTTTAAGATTCTCTTTTTTGTCTTGGATTTTCTCATTTTAATAATGATGTGTCTTGAAGTGGGCCTCTTTGGGTTCCTCTTGATTTGGACTCTCTGTGTTTCCTGGATTTGCGTGACTTTGTCTGTCATCAAATTAGGGAATTTTTCCATGACTACTTTTTCAAATAGGTTTTCTATCCCTTGCTTTTCTTCTTCTTCTGCTATCCTTATTATTTGCCTATAATTATGTTTCATATTGTCTTGCATTTGTCTTAATCTCTGTTTGGTTTTTTTTTGAGTCTCTTTTCCTTTTCTTGGTCTTTCTGGGAGTTTTTTTTTCTACTTTGTCCTCCAACTCGCTCATCTGATCTTCTGCTTCATTGATCCTGGTTTTGATTCTTTCTACTGTGTTGTTCAATTCAGAAATTGTGTTCTTTATTTCCTGTTGGCCCTTGCTGATAGTTTTTATTTCTTTTTTTCATGTTGATATAGTTTCCAGTGAGTTCATTGTAGTTCCCCTGTAGTTTCTGATAGCACATTGTGAACTCCTTAAACTTTCTAATAATGAGTGCTTTGAATTCAATATCTGATAGCTGACTTGCCTCTATTTCATTTAGCATTCTTTCTGAGGCTTTTTCCTCTTTTTTCATTTGGGTATTGTTTCTTTGTCTTTCCATTGTTTGTGAGACTCTTCTTGTTAGCTTCAGCTTCTTAACTTGATTTGTTCTGGCTTCCTGGGTTTATGGTGTGCACTTCTGTGGTAGAATACCTGTGAGATTCAGTGGTGTGATCTCCTTGATCTTGTTCAGATGTTTTTACTGGGCAGTTTCTTCACTTTTAATTGTTTTCTGATAGGTCCTGGATTGAGGTTTGTGTGGTTTCCACACCTTCTTCTGTTGTTATCTGTTCATGGTTCCTTTGCTGTTGGGTTTTGTCTTCTGGTGGGTATCCTGGTGTTCACCACTTCCACCAACTCTTTTTTGTGTGTGATCATTTGGAGGGGAAGGCAAAATGGTTTATGACAGCAAGAGAGTGTTATGTCTGTGATACAATGGTAGCCAGTAGAGAAGAGATAGGAGATTTTTTGGTATGTATAGTGTTAATTGTGATCTTCCACCCAACCAGCTACTTTTTAGAAAGGATGGAAAGAAGATATGACTCTTGTTGGGGATGGAAGGATTGTGAGTTGGATATAGAAAGCACTGAGGCTGTGGGAGGTCAGATTCTGAGGTAAGGTGAGAGTAAAGGATAGAAAATTTGTGTAGGGTGTGAGAGAATAGAATTAACCACCACAGTAATAAAATTCAGGAAACTGTGAAGTGGGCTAAGATCTGAGAGTGGTGTCGTGCAGTATTTAGAATTGTATGGAACAGCTATTATTTACAATAATATTAGAGCAAGAATCATATGATGATCTGGATAACAAGAATAGGGAGTATAGGACCTTGAGTAGTGTACTACAGGAACACAAATGACATGAAGGACAGTAAATTAGCAATACACTGTAAAAAAAAAAAGAACAGGGGAAACCTGTCAAATGATACAATGTAACCAGCAAGCAAAGAAAACTATACAGAAAGAAGAGGAATAAAAAAATACTATTAAATAAAAGATGTAAGAATAAAGAAAATAATAATAATAATACAAATATACAGTAACTTGCAGGTTCTCTGTAATAGCAAAGTGAAATTTTTCTCACTATCTCAACTATTGGGATGTCCCCTCTTTGAATCAAACTCTAGTCTTTTCACAGTTCCAGGGTTTTTTGTCTCACTTGTGGGTATTCAAACAAAAGCAGAAGAAGGGAGGAAAAAGATAAAATTGGAAAGAAAGGAAGAAGGAATAAAGCAAGAAAGAATGAAAGGAGGTAAAAGGTATTTAAAGACAAGACAATAATAAAAATTAAAAAAATAAAAGATTACTTAAAAGACAAATGAAAACAAACCAAAAAAACCTCTTCTTGGTTTCAAAGTTGCCAAACCGGGTTTTCTAGTCTTGCTGACTGCGACAGGCTGAGGGGCTATTGGTCTTGCTTTTCTCCCGGATATGCACTCATTTAGTCTTGTGCGCACTGTTCCCAGAGCTAGCCTGGTGCATCTCCCCTGCACCATGGGTGTGGGATCCAGGTCTTCCTCAGAGTGCTCTTTTCCTGGGGTTACTGCTGTCAGCTGGGATGCAGGCACACGTGCTCAGCCAGGCTGCCTCTGTCTGTGGGTTTGGGTGCGCACTCTTCCCAGTGCTATGGGGGTTTGGAGGGCCTTCCACACAACTTCTGCACAACCTCAGAATTGCTGCCTGGCTGGGTGAGGAGGAGGCCAAGTGGCTGTTGCAGGAGAATTTCCTGAACAGTTTTACTTTTTGAGAAATTCCTCCTATTGGGCTCCATACAGCCCAATTCTCCAGTCAGACTGGTGACTATCGGGGGTCAGTGCCCATCACTGCGCAACTCTCAACTCTCCCAAGCTCGTGTCCACAGACTCTGCCAGTGATCACAGTCCCTGTTTGTTTGCCACTTTGTCCTTATTCTCCTCTCTGTGACTTCGAGCAATCGGGTCTCTCCCTGGTGCTGCTTAAACCTTGTTTGTCCAAGTAGAGAGGAAGAGGTTGACCCAGCTCTCTCCCAAGGACTCTGTGGCAGGCCCCCCCCCCTCCAAAGGACACTGTGGCAGACCTGGTGGCAGGTGCCAGGCTTTGGGCTACAGCTGCCCTGGTTCCCGAGCTTGTCTCTGGGACCTTATTGTACTGAAGCACTCTCTTTACAGTCTGATTTTTCAGTGTCCACTACAATTTTTGGTTTCTTATTTTTGTATATGCTGGGGTACTATGGGCTGTTTTCTCTGTTCCTCTGTAGATGGGCTAGGTTTTTCTCCCATGTGTAGGGGGAAGTGGAATCTGCTTCTTCCTACCCTGTGGCCATCTTCCTAAATCCATCACAAGTTTTTTTTCCTTTTTTATTTTTTATTTTATTTATTTATTTTTTAAAATATATTTTATTGATTATACCATTACAGTTGTTGTCCCATTCCCCCTTCATTCCCCTCCACCTTGCACACTCTCTCCCCCACCATTCCCCCCTTTAGTTTGTGACCACGTATCTCAAGTTCTTTAGATTCTATATTTCCCATACTATTCTTGCCCTCCCCCTACCTATTTTCTACTTACTGTCTATGCTATTTTCTGTACCTTCTCCCCTCTTCTCCTCCCATTCCCCTGTTGCTAATCCTCCATGTGTTCTTCATTTCTATGGTTCTGCTCCTGATCTAGCTGTCCTCTTGGTTTGCTTTTGTTTTAGGTGTGGTTTTTAATAACTGCGAGTTTGCTGTCCTTTTACTGTTCATATTTTTTATCTTCTTCTTCTTCTTCGATAAGTCCCTTTAACATTTCATATAATAAGGGCTTGGTGATGATGAACTCCTTGAATTTGATCTTATCTGAGAAGCACTTTATCTGCTCTTCCATTCTAAATGAAAGCTTTGCTGGATAGAGCTGTCTTGGCTGTAGGTCTTTGGATTTCATGACTTGGAATACTTCTTTCCAGCCCCTTCTTGCCTGTAAGGTCTCTTTTGAGAAATCCGCTGACAGTCTGATGGGAACTCCTTTGTAAGTGACTGTGCCCTTATCTCTTGCTGCTTCTAGAATTCTCTCCTTCATTTTAATCTTGGCTAATGTAATTGTGCTGTGCCTTGGTGTGTTCCTTCTTAGGTCCAACTTCTTTGGGATTCTCTGAGCTTTCTGGATTTTCTGGAAGTCTATTTCCTTTGCCAGACTGGGGAAGTTCTCCTTTATTATTTGTTTGAATAAGTTTTCCACTTGTGGCTGTTTCTTTTCCCCTTCTGGTACCCCTATAATTCAGATGTTGGAATGTTTAAAGATGTCCTGGAGCTTCCTAAGCCTCTCCTCATTTTTTAAAATTCTTGTTTCTTCATTCTTTTATGGTTGGATGTTTCATTCTTCCTTCTGGTCCACTGATTCTCTGTGTTTATTTGTTTTAGGTAGATCTGCTTTGACTCTGTTTTGGTAGTGTGGTCTAATGTAGTACATGTCCTGTAATGTCCAGAGGCACAGCCTCCCCTAATACCCAAGCTGGGTATTTGAAGTGCATCCTTTTTGTGGGCTGAGTACACCTGCCTCTTATAGTTGACCCTTGGCTACTGTTTGTAAATCAATGGAAGAGATTTACGCAGGCCAGTCACCTACAAGGTCTGACTGTGACCACTGATCACCAACCTCTGCTCTCTGTGGAGGGTCAGCTGTGCAGGAGCAGGGTCGCAGTGCTGTGCAGTGGTTGGTGCTGTTCATTGTGTGCAATGGTCCTAGTGTTTCCTAGGTGGTACAAACCAATGTCAGCCCCCAGCTGTGTTTTGCCTGGGGCCACCCTTTCTGAGCTATAAAGCAATCTGAGAAGGCTGCTATTTGTGCTTGGTTTGGAGATTTCCAGGCACAGCCAAGCTGTGAATCTCATCTGGCTGCTGCTAGTGCTCAGGCTGGAGGTCACTGAGGCCAGCTGTTGTTTGTTTGATAGGATTTAGGAAGCTGTGAAGCCAAGACCAGTTATTCACATAGAAATGTAGCTTGGGTAGGGCCATATGTTGGGTGAGGCAGAATCTCTGGGAATCTCCAAGGTTGGCCCAGGTTGATGGAGTCTCAAATATGGCACCAGACTGCTGGCTTCATGCCTCTGCATGGTCAGGGCTCATCAAAGGAAGAAATCCTCTGCTTGTCTTAATGCCAGACATTTCAGTTCCTCCCTGTACATAACTGGTGCCTTTAAAGCTGGTGGCCAGTGCTGGAGCTCAGGGGGAGTGAGTCTGAGATCATGAGTCTGTGTGTGGGATTTTAAAGAGGAACTTCTTGGGGCTTGAGAAGGTTCTTCCATGGACTCAATCCACGCTGTTTTTTTTAAAGATTTTATTTACTTATCTTTAGATAGAAAGGGAAGGAAGGAAGGAGAGAAATATCAATGTATGGTTGCCTCTTGTGTGTCCCCTGCTGGGAACTGGCCTGCAACCCAGGCATGTGCCCTTACTAGGAATCAAACCGCAATACTTTGGTTCGCAGGCCCTTGCTCAATCCACTGAGCTACACCAGCCAGGGCTTCATGCTGGTTTTTATAGACAGAAGTTATGGGGACTTATTTTCCCAGCACGGAACCCTGGGCTAGGAGGTCTGGTGTGGAGCAGTGACTCCTCACTCCTAAGATATCCCTCCCAAATTTTAATTCACCACATGTGAGTGAAAGACCAGGCCATTCAGTGTCTGTGCATCTCCTACCAGTCTCAGTGGGTGTGGTTTCTTTAATTTTGTAGTTGTCAGACTCCCATTCAACCAGATTTCTGATATTTCTGAGTGATCGTTGTTCTACGTTTTAGTTGTAATTTTGATGTGGTTGTATGAAGACATGAGCCATGTCTGCCCATGCCACCATCTCGATAGGAAGACCTCAATGGTGTATGGACTTGGGCTTTTACAGATTCTTAGGTACTTTTGCATCTTTCACTGTAGTTGAAATTCCCAGTAACACTGTGGGGGAAGACTAGTTTAGTTCAACTTTGTAGATTGACAACTAAGATGCTCAGGCATTAAGATTTGTCTTTTGATCTTCCAAACAAAACATCAACAAAGATATTGCAGCATTGGACAATGCCCTAGATCAAATAGACTTACCTGATTTTATATATATATCAAGAAATGATATATATTAAGAAGTTGTATATTTATTATATATCAATGTATATTTTATATATATCAAGAAATTATATATATGTATATATATAATTTAATCTCCCCCAAGTAAAGTACATATTCCTTTCAAATGCACATGGAACGTTTTCAGAGATAGACCACATGACGACACAAAACAAGCCTCAACAAATTCAAGAAAATTGAAATTATAACAAGCATCTTCTCAGACTACAAGGTCCTGAAACTATAAACCAACCTCAAGAAAAAATACTCAAAACCACTCAAACTCATGCTGATTGAATAGCATGCTATTAAACAATGAATGGGTTAGAAATGAGATCAAAGAAGAAATTCAAAAGTTTCTGGAAATAAATGAAAATGAACTCACAACAATCCAAAATTTATGGGACATAGAAAAGGCAGTCCCGAGAGGGAAATTTATAGCAATAAAAGACTACCTAAAAAAAAGATAAAAACATTTTAAATAAACAACCTAACCCTACACCTACAAGAACTTAAAGAACAACAACAAAGATAGCCCAGAGCAAGTAGAAGGCAGGCAATAACCAAGATTAGTGCAAAATTAAATGACATAAAGACTAAATGCACAATTCTATATTTAATAAATCCATGAGCTGGTACTTTTAAGAGATAAACAAAATTGGTAAGCTTTTAAGTAAACTCATAAAAAACAGAGAGAGAGAGAGAATGAGATCTGGCTAATGTAGTTCAGTGGATTGAGCACGGGTCTGTGAAGCAAAGGGTAGCCAGTTGCATTCCCAGTCAGGGCACATGCCTGGGTTGCGGGCCAGGTCCCCAGTAGGGGACACATGAGAGGCAACCACACACTGATGTTTCTCTCCCACTCTTTCTCCTTCTCTTCCCTTCTCTCTAAAAATAAATAAATAAATAAAAAATATTTTTTAAAAAAGAGAGAGAACACAAATAAACACAATCAGAAATGAAAGAGGAGAGATTATAACTGATACCACAAAAATACAAAGATTGAAAGAAATTACTACAAAGAACTATATGCCAAGAAATTTAAAAACTTAGAACAAATTTCCAGAAAAATATAATCTTCCAAAACTGAATGAAAGAGAAGCAGAAGCCTGAAGAGACTAACAGCTGATGAAATAGAACCAATACTAAAAAACACCCAGCACAAAAAAAGCCCTGGACCAGATGGCTTCACAGGAGAATCTTACAAAACATTTCAGAAAGAGCTAAACCCTATCTTTCACAGACTATTCCAAAAAATCAAAGAAGATAAAAGACTTCCAAACTCTTTCTATGAAGCCAGCATCATCCTAATCCCAAAACCAGATAAAGCCACTACAAAGAAAGAAAACTACATGTCAATATCACTGATGAACAAAGATGCTAAAATCCTCAACAAAATGTTGGCAAACCACATCCAGCAATACATTAAAAAGATCATACACCATGACCAAATGGGATTCATCCAAGGGATGCAAAGATGGTACAATATTCACAGGTCAGTAAATGTAATACATCACATAAACAAAAGCAAAGGCAAAAATCACATGATCATATCAATAGATGTGGAAAAAGCATTTGATAAGGTATAGCACCCATTTATCATTAAAACGCTCATCAGTGTGGTAATAGAGAGAGCATTCTTCAACCCAATAAAGGCCATATATGAGAAACCTACAGCCAATATTATACTCATTGGACCAAGAAAAGCTTTCCCACTAAGATCAGTAAAAAGACAAGCATGTCTACTTTTGCCACTTCTATTCAACATAATATTGGAAGTTGTAACCACAGCAATCAGTCAAGAAAAATAAACTAAAGGCATCCAAATTGGAAAGGAGGAAGTAAAACCACCATTGTTTGTGGTGACAGGATAGTGTACACAGAAAATCCTATAGACTTCACCAAAAACTGTTCAACCTAATAAGTGAATTTGTCAAAACAGCAGTATACAAAGTCAATATTCAGAAATCAAAGGCATTTTTGTACACCAACAGTGAAATATCAGAAACAGAAATCAAGAAAAAAATCCCATTCGATATAGCAAATAGAAAATTTAAGCACCTAAGAATAAACCTAGCCAAGGAGGTAAAAGACCTGTACTCAGAAAACTACAAACATTGAAGGAAGAAATTAAGGAAGACACAAACAAATGGAAGCATGTATCATGCTCCTGGATTAGAATAATTAACAACATCAGAATGTTCATACTACCCAAAACATGTATAGATTCAAAGCAGTCCCTATTAAAATACCAATGACATATTTCACAGACATAGAACAGACCTTTCAAAATTTATATGGAACCATAAATGACCATGAATAGTTGCAGCAATTTTGAGAAGAACAAAGTAGGTGGGATGACAATATCTGACATCAGGCTGTATTACAAGGCCATAGTAAACAAAACAGCCTGGTACTGGCATAAGAACAGACACATAGACCAATGGAACAAAACAGGGAGCTCAGAAATAAACCTAAGTCTCTATGGTCCATTAGTATTCAGTCAAGGTAGCAGAAGCACAAAATGGAGTAAAAATAGCCTCTTCCACAAGTGGTGTCAGGACACTTGGACAGCTACATGCAAAAGAATAAAACTCAACCACCAAATTACACCATGGGGAAAATTAGTTCAACATGGATAAAAAACTTAAATATATGTTGTGCCACCATTAAAGCCTTAGAGAAGAACACAGACAGGAAAATCTCAGATATTCCATGCAGCAATGTTTTCACCGATATGTCCCCTAGAGGAATGGATGTGAAGGAAAAAATGTGATCTTATAATTAACAACAACAACAACAAAAAGCTTCTGCATTGATGAAGAAAATGTCAGAAAAATGAAAAGGGAACCAACCACATGGGAAAATGTATTTGCCAATGATACCTCAGACAAGAGTTTGAACTCCAAAATATATACAGAACTCATATGACTCCACTACAGAAAGACAAATAATCCAATTTAAAAAATGGGCAAAGGACCTGAATAGCCACTTCTCTAAGGAAGACTTATAGAAAGCCCAGAGGCATATGAAGAGATGCTCAGCATCACTAGCCATCAGAGAGATGAAAATTAAAGCTACAATGAGATACTACTTCACAATGGTCAGAATGACCATCACAAACAAATCAGCAAACAACAAGTGCTGTAGAGGTTGTGGAGGAAAGGGAACCCTAGTACGCAATTGGTAGGAATTGGTAGACTGGTGCAGCCACTGTGGAAAACAGCATGGAATTTCCTCAGAAAACTACAAATGGAACTGCCTTTTTGACCCAGCAATTACATTGTTGGGACTATACCCTATGAATCCTGAAACACTAATTTAAAGGAACCTATGCACCCCAATGTTCAGAGCAGCACAATTTACAATAGCCAAGTGCTGGAAGCAACCTGAGTGCCCATCAGTAAATGAGTGGATCAAAAAACTGTGGTACATTTACACAGTGGAATACTACATAAAAAAAAGAAGCAAAGAGCTCCTACCCTTTGCAACAGCATGAACAGAACTGTAGAGATTATGCTAAATGAAATAAGCCAGGCGACAAATGACAAATACCATGTGATCTCATCTGTAAGTGGAGCCTAATCACAAAACAAACAAGGAAGCAAAATATAACCAGAGACATTGAAATAAAGAACAAACTGACAGGATCCAGAGGGGAGGTGGATGGGGTTAATTCAGGGATAGGGGAACGGTTTTCAAGAAACGAGTATG
The DNA here is from genome assembly GCF_014824575.4 of Sturnira hondurensis. Classification (NCBI taxonomy): domain Eukaryota; kingdom Metazoa; phylum Chordata; class Mammalia; order Chiroptera; family Phyllostomidae; genus Sturnira; species Sturnira hondurensis. Next base: position 828,940 of record NW_028092627.1, on the reverse strand, counting down.
AAGTATACCTGGACAAAGCCAAAGAGGTGTAGGATTGATGGTGGGAGCTGTCAATGGCTAGGGTTGAGAGGGAGTGGTTTGGGGAAAATGGAGACAACTGTACTCGGACAACAACATAAAAAAATTCATCTTTTGTAAGGCAGGACCAGTTACAGCCAAATCTTGTGCTCTTTTCACATCACAAAATCATAGTTATTCATTTTTATGTTTTGATATCAACCTGAGCCAGGAGTCATTAGATAAATAAGACTTTACATAAGTTTAAAAAAATCCTACAAAGCCAAAAAGAAATAATTTTGGAATTACATTAACATTAGTAATTGAAAGCTTACTGCCTGTACCTTTAAACATTTCCAGACTTAGATTTTACCCAAATTTGGGGACAAGAGCATGAGCCTCATCATCTGCCTTTACACAATCATATGGTTGTGGGTAATGGGGATTTACCCTTTTAATGGTCCAGGAGAAGCTGTGCTTCCCAGGTAGTGAAGTGTAGAATTGGCTAGTTTGATTGGAAATCCGGAAGTCTAACCCGACCCCCATGAACTTGTTTATGTAGAACTGGTCTCCTCTCTGAGACTGAACAAACTTTAGAGACTATCCAGCCTATTATCAAAGCAGATGCTAACTTCAAGCTAAAGCTGAATATTTGAGGAGAGCTGGAATCCTGTCAGCCCCCACAGACTTTCTTTTACTGGCTTCCAGTCTGTATCCAGCCACATAAAATGTTTAGCATCTACCTCCTTCTGCCTCAGCTCCTATTGAGTCCATTCCATCTTTCTCTTTTACCTCTTCCATTTGATCTCTAAATGATCTATTATTATGTTCTCATTATTACAGTATTCAGTTAAGAGGAATAGGTTTTGTCCATAGAGAGAGGGAGTTGAGAAATTGTATAATGTTTGTACAGGATTGATTTTAAACTGTAATCCCCGCTGCCAAAGAGACCCATCTGTATAAAACTCTCAGATACTAATTACCCATAGCTTGAGTGCAATAGCAAGATTAGAGACCAATGCCCTGATACTCCCACACATATTTGCAATTTAGCATTGTTATTTGTGAAAGAAAATTTTTTGTAGTGAAGACAGATCTTCCATCCACTTAACTGGCATAAGTTCCCAGAAGACTAAACAAAAGGGAATAAGCCTGAGGAAATTTTGATCAAAGACTTGCCAGGAATTGCCTTCATCTGGTGATGATTACCATATTCATTCTAAATTCTCTTTCTCTCACCTCTTTGACACAGTCTGGGCTCCCCTATTCAGTGGCAGTTAATAAAGATACTACCATTCCCTGGGTAAACCAGGGTTGAAAACACCAATTCATCTTTGAGTAGTTTCTTCCTAAGTAAGCCAGTGCTATTCCTACAAACTCTATTTTTAGCACTTCTCTCACATTTGACCCTGAGCCTTTATCTCCCAGTAATTGGACAGTGGTCAAACTCTGGTCTCTATCCCTTTCTAATCTATGTTATGCTCAATTTGTACTGTGAGTTCTCTGACAAAAAAAAAAAAGAGGAAGAATGAGGGAAAGGGAGGGGAGAGAGGAAGAGTAGAAGGAGGTGGAGGGGAAAGACAAACAGAAAAAGAAAGAGTCTATGGGAGATAGAAGGAAAAAGAGGAGAGTGAGGAGGAGAAGCATGAGGAGAATAAGAAGGGAGAGGGAGAAAGGAGGAGGAACAGAAGGAGGAGAAGGAAGAGGGGCAGGAAAGAATAAGTGTAGAAAATCAGCAGCAGTGCAACTAATTAAGCTATTCATTTGTAAAAAAATCTCAGTGGCCGCCCTGGGCCCCCAAATAATTGGATATTTAACACCCTTCAAGCTTGGTTCCAAGTCAGTTACAATCTTCCTACTCTTTTGATTCTATAAAAGTGTAATGTGGGTAAAGTGAATTGCTCTAGTCTCCATATTCACTGTGAACTTTCTTGAGCCTTCTTCTTTAAGTCCATTTCTACTGCATGAAAGTCCCTATGCCCCTATCTTCTTCAACCCTTCCTTATTGCCACAGAAAAATCTCTCTCCATTTTTTTCTGAATACTATAATGTTTTATTTGGGTCCTGCTTTACAGCACTTATAATTGTGTTCCTGTCATATTGGTCCTAACAGACTGTCCCCTATTTGAGTTGGTAAACAATATTTATGAGATTCCTGTTCTATATCAGAAACTGAGCCAGACACTGGGAAGTAGTAATAAATGAAAGAGACATGGTTCTTTTATGAAGAGTATAATATGGTGGAAAGATGAACAATAATTTAATCATTAGCTTAGCATTTGTGAGAGTATACACTACTACCAACGGGGAGTTTTGGATGCTAATAATCAGAGAATGGGACAAGAAATGTCTCTATGAAGAGTTAACATTTAATGTAGGGAACATTTTAGTTTTTAGTTTTTATCTGGAATAAACAACATATATTAAAGCCCTTTAGCAATCACACACAAGGCCTAGAAAGTTCCCACTGGAAGTAATGTAGAGGTTGAATACTATGGGAGGTTTAAAAAAGGAGGGTGGGAATGGGGACAGGGCAGCAAGACTGAACACTGGTGATCCAATTAAGAGGCTATCATAATAATTGAGCTGTGAAAAAAATTATTACCTAAACTAGGCTGGAGAGTCTTTCCTAATTCATTGTTTGTGTAAGAAGAGCAAAAATTGAGGATGGCTCTCAGGTTTCTGGGTTCTAGGTATGTGGTGCTGCCCCTACTCATTAGAGGACATATCAGTAGCAAGAGCAAATTGGAGGTAGATTAGGAGTTCCATTTACATACATAGAGTCTGAGATACTGGAGATGTTAGAAGAGAACTTCCACTTCTTTCATAAGACCTACCATGGTGTTATTTTTATAGTTTTATTGATGTATAATTGACATACAATAAGCAGCACATCTCTGAAATGTACAGCATGATAAGTTTTAACACCTATCTACACCTGTGAAACCATTGCCACAACAAATGTAGTGAACATTCCCATTGCAACAACATTCCCATTGTAACCCCTTCTTACCACCCCTCTGCAACTCTTCTAGGTAACCACTGATGTGCTTTCTGTTACTATAGATTAGTTTGTGTTTTCTAGACTTTTACATAAATTTAAAAATATGTTATATATTCTTTTTTGGTAAGCATAATTATTTGAAGACTCTCTATGTTGTTGCACATTGCATTCATTTGTTTCTTTTTATCAGTGAATAGTATTCCATCAATTGGATATACCATAATTTGTTAATCTGTTCACTTATTAGTTTGTGATGTTTCCAGTTTGGGACTATTATAAATAAAACTCTTATAAATGTTCATATGCAAGTCTTTCACCCAATAAAATCAATATATTTCCTTTGCTCTTGAGTAAATACCTAGAATGGAATGGCTGGACCCAATGTGTGGTTACAATATTGCAGTGCAATTCTGGCACAAACCATCTGAGTTAATGCAGACTCCACAGATTAAGGGCATAATCTCTGATAAAACTGTCCTAATTTCAGATGAAACAGTAAGAGGGAAATTATTTTTCTGGGCACATGTGCAGTAGAAGCCAGATACAGCAAACCTATTAGGTATGCATGGTAGAAGCCAAAATACTGACCATGAAGAGGAGGAATCTAGCCTGGGAAAATCTGGGGAAAGGATCAGATAGGATAAGGGCATGAAACCTCAGTGGAATGGCTCTATCACAAGCCTGTGAAGAATTAGAAAGAGGATTAAATTGAAATAAAGGTCAAGCCTTCTCAAGAAAATATGATAAAAGCTTAACAAAGGCCCATCTGGGTAGCATCCAATAGCATTCTCTCTCTTCAGCAGCCATGCACACTGAAGCACCTTGCTGATCATAGACAGGACTGGGAAAGAAATGGTGCTGTACTACTAGAGCCTCAGAAGCTAGGCTATGGCTCCCTTCCTGGGCTTGGTGAGGACAAGTACAGGCTTGTGGTACTGGAGGCTGAAATTTCACAGAGAGATGGAGCTGAACCACCTGATCATGGATGATACAGTGTGGTAACCTCTTCTGGGGTGTCTATGCCCTGTGTGCCCTTACATTAAATCTTGCCACTGTACCTTAAATCCTACTGTGTGTGAGTCCCTAAAGTGCTTTTCTCAAGATTTTGCAAGAATCCACTTCCAGACTGATCCTGCTGACCTGCCTTGGTCTTGGTCTAAGTCCAGCAATATTCTAACCAACTGGTGGCAAACTTGAAGGTTCCACAACTTTCTTGGGTTTGAGAATTCACTAGATCAATTCACAGAACTTTGCAAAGCATTACATTTACAATTACAATTTATGATAAAAGATGCAGATCAGGCCCTGGCTGGTATAGCTCAGTGGATTGAGCGCGGGCCTGCGAACCACACGATCGTGGTTCGATTCCCAGTCAAGGCACATGCCTGGGTTGCAGGCCAGTTCCCGGTTCCCGGCCGGGGACGCACGAGAGGCAACCATACATTGATATTTCTCTCCTTCTCTCCTTCCCTTCCCCTCTAAAGATAAATAAATAAAATCTTTAAAAAAAAGATGCAGATCAGGACCAGACACATGAAGAGATGCATAGGGCAAGGTTGGAAGGATCCCAAGTGCAGAGCTTCATGCCTTCTTTTCCTGCCACCAGGCACAATGATGTGTTCACCAACCAGGTGACTCTATAGAGTTTTGGTGCCTAGAATTTGTATTAGGGTTTCACTACACAGACACAATTGATTGAATCATTGACTGCCATGCGACTGAACTCAGTTTTCAAACCTCCTCCCCTCTGGAGGAGGTCAGGCCAATATCACCTAACTCAAAGCTCTAACCCTGTAACTGCAAGGTTTATCTCCCTGGCATGATCTGCCCCATCCCGAGTCATCTCCTTAGCATAAATTTAGGTGTGCTCCAAGGGCCCATCATGCATAAAAAAGGCACTCCTTCCAAGGGCTTAGAAGTTCTCTTCTGGGGACCAGGGACAAAGATGGGTTAGTCAATTTTTTTGCTGCACAACAATGGTGTTTTATAGTCAATTGATCCCTGTTAAATGACAGAGAATATAGTTAATAATATTGTAATAAGTAAGTATATGATGCCATTTGGGTACTAGAAATATTGATGGGAACATTATGCAAAGTATATCATTGTCTAACCACTAAACTGTACACCTGAAACAAATACAAAATGAAATTAAAAATAAACTGTAAAAAATATATATGAGGTCTGCTCAGAAGGTATCCAGCCATGTAATATGAAAAATACAGACATTTATTGAAGAAGATACAAGATGCAGGGAACATTGAACATAAGACAATGACACCTCAGTCCCCTTCAAAGTAGGCACCTTCAAAGTAGGCACACTGTTCCAATTTCCATCAGCTGCCCCATCACATTTTTCTGATTCTCATCAATGGTCTGAAATCTCTTCCCTTTCAAAGGTGATTTTAATTTTGGGAAAACGTAGAATTTGCAGGGTTTCAAATCTGGGCCTGGGGGAGCTGGGTCACCTGAGCGATTTGATGTTTCACAAAAAAAAACTGTGCACAAGACATGAGACATGAGCAGGTGCATTGTCATGATGAAGCTGCCAATCACCAGTTGCCCCTAGCTGTGGCCTTCTTAATCATTTGAATACTTTCCATGGAAGAATGTTCAAACTTAATGCAAAATTTAATGCAGTTCCATTGCTCTACTTGCTTAGTCATTTTGAATGTAACAGCCACACAGTACACATGCTCATGTATTGTTGTCTACACCCTCACTAACTAGTACAGTAAAGTCGACATTGTTCATACATGCACATTCCAATCCACTCTCTTTGCCTGCCAGGTTACATTGATGTCATGAAAATCATTCTCTTTATATTAACGATGGCTGTACTTCTTCTAGACACACTTCATATTGATGACTGAAAACATGAATAAATGAATGACCAACAAAAACTCTTTTCTAGCATACTAATGGAAACCATCTCAAACCTAACTAAGCAAAATATTGGCTTGCAAAGTGGAAAATACTTGAGTGTTCAAAGAATGAAGAGCTTCAGGTATCCAACAATCAGGAGCTAGAATTAGAAACCAGGACACCAGAAATCTGCTTGTCACCATCTATATCTCATTTCTATTTGTCTATTTCATCTGTATAAATACTTGTTTTCCCCTTCTAATAAAAAAGGTAGCTTTCAACTGCTCTGATTCAGTTTATTTTCCCCCCTCTTAGCACAAATAATAATTGACCATATTTGCATCTTGTTCTCAACACTCAAGCCAATCACTGTCCCAAGGGAGGGGATGACTGTCCAGGCCTGAGTTAGATGCCTTTCACTGTGTCCTGCTGCTGTTGTTGACAGGCCAATTAAAACCACCATAGAAACTAGTACATTCTCTAAGGAAGAAACAATGAATAGATAAAAATCAGATACTGACTACACTTTATGTCTACACAATGTTTCAAAGTGTAGAAAGGGGTTTCACATATATTATTTTATGTAATTCTCACAGTGACCCCGAGAGGTAAGGTTGAATTTCACACGTAAGAAAATGAGGTTAGGGGTTCAACGGAAAAATGTTAGGAATGACTAGGGTATGGTCTTTTAACTATAAGTCCAGAGAAATGTGTCTAGTTTGTATTTTTGTACTTCAGATTCTAGGCAAAATTTTTCATAGTATTTTATTAACTATTCAGTCACATATTAATTGAGCACTCATAATACTCCAGGGCATAACATGAGACAAGGTTGGGTCTTGAGCTTACATTACAGGGGTAAATGGATCATAAATAAGCTAATTTTAGCTAGTGGTGCTATGAAGAGAATAAAATGATTTGGTAGGATAGATTGCTTTGTGCACAGTCATAAAGTTCAAGGCCCCGGTGCTGGGAGCTGAATGAACTCCACTAGACCGTTCCTCCTTTCAGCTGCCTGAGCACCCTGACTCTTTCACTCCTCAACTGTGATACTGATAGCCAACCACCAGCTCATGCAATACTGTCTCACAGCCTTGAAGGTTCTCATTCTAACTTCTCAATAATGCCAGGTCTGCAATGTAAAGAAAACTAGAAAAACAAATGAGGAAATACCCAAACTGAAACTAGAATTATTTAAATGTAATCAGGGGTGCTCTTTCAGACTCCTCTAAACAGAAAATCATAGATTCTGTTTGGCAGTAGGACCCATTTTCACCTGGCCAGAGCAGTCCCCAAAAGACCTTCTGTGATCTTTCCAGGGGCAAAAGTGTTGAACTGACCAGGGTCTGTTCCAACTCTAATATTTTAAGCTGTGATAAAAAACCAAGCTCATTTCTGGCTCTTGATATGAAGGAAACACAAAGTAGTGTCTCCACTCCTTTGGGAAACTGGTTCTGTCTCCCTGGTAGTCAGGAAGTCATTTAGTATGTCCACATCAGAACAAATAACTCCTCTGGGAGATTATCAAATTGAGACCCTTCAATCAGAAAGCCTAATGCTATTAATTAAAGATTACACACCAAAATCAGAAATCGCCTTGCCCTAGAGCTAGATACATTTACCTTCTTCCTTACTCTAAATCTTGAGTACACACTTGACACATGTAGGAACTCAAGGCCTAAACAGTAAGCAGAGCCCTCTATCCTTTGCATGAGATATTTCTGTGTCAGCCTCAGGAACCCTGGTCCTGCTTCCAGTCTCTATGGCCTGGGCTCTCATTGTGGGCTGGTGTTCCATGTTTTTAAGAATAACAGCCAATGCCACATGTCATGCACTCCAGAGCACAGATCTGGGCACACTGAAGATAACTGAGTACCCAACCAAAAAAAATTAATGATATATTTCATAATTTCCCAACACCCCAACATGAAGGTTTGGCTCTCTTTTCATTGAGGCAGACACCATGGAAAGCAATTGAAAATTACTTGCTCATGTAAACAATTTAAGATAAATTCTTCTCTTATTCTTCACTGACTACAGAGCTCCTGTGTTTCCTTTGAAGGCCTGGTTCAAATGTCATCTCTTTTGTAACAACTTCCCTGAGTTCCTGGTATAGTCATTCTGTTCCTATGCCACTTTGTCATAAAGAGCACTTATCACGTGGTACTATAACATATGTATACGTACATATTTCCCAAGACTGTACCTGGGAAGAAGAACCATACTTTATTATTTCAGTCTCCCCTGCACTTTCCCCAGTGACTGGCTGGGGACAGAGTCAGGAAGTGTTTGTTAAATAAATAATTCAGTGATGGATGAATGGGCTAGTTAAGCAGAACAGGGGCTTCCCTTGTTTTGAAATCTCCATGGCAGTGGATTACAGGTTGGAGACAGTGATCAGAATTTTGGCTGAGGCCTGAGTGGTGTGGCTCAGTGGGTGGAGCATTGGCTTGTGATTCAAAGTGTTTCTGGTTTGATTCCCAATCAAAGCACATGCATGGATTGTGGGCCAGGTCCCCAGTGGGGATTCACAGAAGGCAACCACACATTAATGTTTCTCTCCAAGTCATTCTCCCTCTCTTATCCTCTGTCTAAAAAGAAGTAAATAAAACCTTTAAAATTTTTTGGCTGAGTTAAATTGGTATGATGGTCTCAACATCCTATAAGCGGTTATTCCACAAAGCTGTGCTTTGTCTGAAAAGCTGTCTGAATTTCACCTCCACTAGGAAATGTGGATAATCAGAAGGAGATGCCAACCCACAAAATAGCTGTTTGTAATCAAAGTCTTTTTTATCAATCTTTTAAAAATCTTTTTAACTATATTTTATTGATTATGCTATTACAGTTTTGCTGCACTGCAAAACTCCTTGCTGAACTGCAGTGCTGCCCATGGGGGAGAGGCCAGAGAAGAAACGATGCAGCTCACCTGCTCAGCTCTGGCCCACTTTCCAATGAGCTCTCAGGTGAGACTGGCAGTTTCTCCCACCATGGCAACTGCCATAGTCCACAGTGAGCTTTGAGTCTCAGTGTCCTATTCAGCCAGGCCAGAATGCACTGTCGCCTGCCTCACCAAGTTTTTTTTCAGTGGGCCCCACCCACATGGTCCACAACCTTGCATGGATCCTTACTGGTCTGGTTTTTCTGTTTGATTGTTTCTTCAAGTCCTTGGTTGTCAGAGCTCCACGCAATTTGATTTGCTGGAACTTCTGGTGTTTACTGATTTCAGATTGGTTGTTATGCTCCTTTTGGTTTTGCAAGGAAGCAAAGGGTTTCTACCTATGCCTCCATCAGGAGTTCAGTTTCTACCTGAACTCTCCTGTGATCAAACTTTTGTCTGAGGTATCACTTGCAAGTATATTTTCTCATATGGTTGGTTCCCTTTTCATTTTGCTAATGTTTTCTTTAGCCATACAGAAGCTTTTTTATTTTGATGAAGTCCCATTTGTTTATTCTTTCCTTTATGTCTCTTGATCTATGGGATATATCAGTGAAAATATTGCTGCATGGGATGTCTTAGATTTTCCTGACTATGTTCTCTTCTAGGAATTTTCTGGTATGACTTATATATAAGTCTTTTATCTATCTTGAGCTTATTTTTGTGTATGGTGTTAGCTGGTGGTTGAGTTTCCTTTTTTGGCATGTAACTATCTATAACTATATAGATATCCCAACACCATTTGTTGAAGAAGCCATTTTTATTACATTTTATGCTTCTTTCCCCCCTTTTCAAATATTAATTGGCCATAGAGACTTAGGTTTATTTCTAGGCTCTCTATTTTGTTCCATTGATCTGTACATCTGTTCTTACACCAGTACCAGACTGTTCTGATTACTGTGGCCTTTCATATATGCCACAGATAAAAAAAACAAAAAACTATGGTACATTTACCCAATAGAATACTATGCCGCATAAATAAAGAAAGAGCTCCTACCCTTCATGACAGCTTGGATGGATTTAGAGAACATTATGCTAAGTGAAATAAGCCAGGCTGTGAAAGACAAGTACCATATGATCTAACCCATAAGTGGAACCTAATCAACAAAACAAACAAGCAAGCAAAATATAACCAGAGACAATTGAAATAATGAACAAACTGACAGTGTCCAGAGGTTAGGTGCAGGGGATAAGTAGAATAAAAGGGAAGGGTAGTCAAGGAGCATGTATAAAGGGCACATGAAGAAAGCCAAAGGGGGTTAGGATCAAGGGTGGGGGGTAGGGATGGAAGAGGTAGAGGGATTGATGGGGGAGAAATGGAGACAACTGTACTTGAACAACAATGAAAATAAAGAAAAGAAAAAATAGCCATTTTTGGAGCCTGGACCAAAGTCAGAGATGGATAAAACCATCAAGGAAATGGGAACATCCTGCCCCAACATCTAACCTATACCCAACACCTATCAGACAAATCCTGGAGATAATGGGAGTAAGAGATAGCACAGACAGAGTAGTCACTTCTAAAGGTAAACTCATTTAAAACTAGAGTGGATAGGATTAATGTTATAGAAATTCATTTCTACAGGAAGACCCACAAGTGAGAATCTTCTGTATGTGTCACTGGGATCAAGTAATAGATGACTCTGCTCCAAGTCTAACCCCACACTCCCCAAGTTTACCCATACTCAATTTGAAAGCATAAGCTTGGGTCCACTGTTACTTTTTTAAGATGTTCAATCAATTTCTTAATGTCACTAATATCAGGCCTACTCCAAGTACTTAAAGCAAAAAAATAGAAAACATCCTCTTCGTCCTCCAAGAGCAAAGTTCTAACCTGGGAGCTGGACATGCATCAGAGTAGTTCCAACACTTACTATAAGTGTTGCTCATTTTTGCACCCTAAGAAAACTATTGAAAAGTAAGAACATTAAATGCAATGAGCAGTTGTTTAGATTAGAGATGCCAGATAGTCAGTTTAAAGAGTCAGATGAGGCCAGTCTTTGGTACAGTGAAGACACTACCGTAAACCAAAGCAGACAAATATTGTGGACTGCAAACTATGATGGAGATGCAAGTGCTGATTACACACAGAGTAATGGAACGGTGTGTCTACATGTTCCATTTGCTGTTTCTATGCTCCACACTGGCCTGGGGACAACATTCTGCTCTGAGGAAGGTTTCCTACTCCCAGTCTCAGCTCTTCTGTTATAGCTGCCAATGATAGGGGGGAAAGTTAGGTTTTTACCTGGTGAACTTCTTCACTTATTCTCCTGGGCATTTATCTGAAACCACACCAGGCCTATTGCAGTTCCTTCATTTCTCTCCATCTATAAAAATCAGACTTACTCTTCAAGATCCACTTAAAAGCTACCTCAAATCTTCTCTTCTTCAACCCCCAACACCCACTCTCTACTCTGACCAAAACAGTCTGCTATGATACAGCTTGCTATTTCCCATGAATATTTATTTTTCTCATTCATTCTCTTGACACATATCTTTTGAGAATCTACTTTGTGCCTGGCACTATCCTAGGAACTGGGGTGGTAGCTTACAAAATAGACAAAAATCCTCACACTCATTCTCGATGGGAGAAGCTAATATTCTGGTGTTATTATTTCTACATGAATATTTTGGCCTCATGAACTCCATCATGCACTCCAATAAGTACATGAAAAGATGTTCAATGACAATAATCATCAGGGAACTTCACATGAAAACCACAATTAGATATCAGTACACACATATCAAAATGGCTAAAATTTAAAAAAATAAAATAAAATTCTGAGTGCTAAAAGAATATGAAGTGATACATGTGCACTGTATAGCCCCATGGAATGAACTCTCATTTATTACTGGTGGGATTGTGAAATAGTACAACAACCACTTTCGAAAAATAGGCAGTTTCTTAAAAGGTTAAACATATAGACTTACCATAAGACTCAACAATTCTATCTCTAGGTATTTAATCAAGATAAATGAAAACAAGTATTGACACAAAGACTTGTATAGATATAGTCATAAAAAACTTATTTGTAATACCAAAAACTGGAAACAACCTAAATGTCCACCAACAGATGGATGGATAAGCCAATCAGATTGTAGCTCTACAATCAATGAATATTACTCAGGAAAAAAGAAAAAAATGAATTATCATATATGCAACAAAATTAATGAATGAGTGAAAAAAGACAGATGTTAAAAAGTATATACTACATGATTCCAATTTTATGAACCTCTAGAAAGGACAAATTTAATCTATAGTGAAAAGAAAGCAAATCAGTGATTGCCTGGGACCAGGAATGTAGAGGTTACAGACTAAGGTGAGGATATAGACTAAGAAGGAGCTTGTGAGTAATAAAAATATTTATATCTTGAATGTGGTGGTAGTTACATGAGGATAAACATTTGTCAAAACTCACTGAGTTATACACGTCAAAACAGGCCTATAAATTGCATCTCAGTAAAGTTGGGAAAGGTATTATATAAGGTTATAATAAACAAATTTAATTTTGGATTTAAATGACACCATTAGTTAATACCACTTAAATCTAACCCAAAGTTAGAATAAAAAGAATAAATGCCAAATAAATGTCAGAAAAAGAATGCACACACACACAGATGCTATTATGAAAGACTCTGTCCTAGGGACCCAGGAATACATAAAAGTTATCCCTGAAGACATTCCTTAAACAGATGGAATACATATAAGAAGAAAAAGAAGACAAATATGTTTTTTAAATTTTATTTTATTTTATTTATTTATCTTTAGAGGGGAAAGGAAGGAGAGAAGGAGAGAAGGAGAGAAATATCAATGTATGGTTGCCTCTCGTGCATCCCCTGCTGGGAACTGGCCTGCAACCCAGGCATGTGCCCTGACTGGGAATCGAACCGCGATCATGTGGTTCGCAGGCCCGTGCTAAATCCACTGAGCTACGCCAGCCAGGGCTTGACAAATATGTTTTTATCAGCCCTGACTTTGTCCCAAAATTCCATTGCAGAACCCTGGTAAGCCAGACTGAACCATGTGGAAGGTTCCATTTGCTAGGCCAGGTAAACCTGAATGGTATAAAATCAAATGAGCTCCTTAGTAACAGACTAAATGTAGTCTACACTTGCTCCCAGTGCCCATACTCAAGGCTCTGTACTTGTGCTTCCTGCTTAAGCCACACCTACCAGCACAAGAATAAAAGGGGTCAGAGAAGGGCACTCACCCACTCAGGTTTATTTCATTCCCTACAGTGTCACCCACTGGTACATGTAGCCTAATCCATGTTCAGATTATGTTTACTCTGTGACAGGGCTAACAAATTCAAATTCCTACAAGGGCCTACCAAGTAAAGTGAAAAAAACTCAGTGAAATGAGCCCACTGGGAGAGAAAAGGGAATGGTGGGACTGGGATGAATCCAGGCTCATACAAGTTCTGTGTGAATAGAGCACCCTTCTTCATAGCTAGCCCGTTGCTGGCCTGTGGGAATGTAGAACCAGTGTTTTCCAGACTTCTGGTTTGTCAAGAGAAGCCATAATTTTAGACTTTTTTGGAACTGTATCAATTTTAAATATCTGAAACAAATTTTAAATTTTTAAAATATGGCACAAGCCACATAAAACATGTGCTCTGGCCAAAGCAGTGAAGAGCCACCATGTTATGAAGCTAGCTAGCATTCTCCTGGTTCAGGGGCCATGGTGGTATCCAAGAACTATATCCCCCCCCCAAAAGAATGCAGTTTAATCTCTCAGTCAACACATAAATTTTCTATTTAACATTTCCAGCAAGTTGTTTTCTAGACCTCCTTAAAATCTCCAGTGACTGAGAGATTGACCATTTCATCATGGGATAGTGTGCTGTCCTCTTTACGTCATCCAGCTGACTCTGACCATTCATTCCTTCAGGACTCAGCCAAGATGTTACTTATTCCAGGAAACTTCTTCTCATTCCCCATACCTAGATTGGATACTCCTGATATATACTCCCACAGCCTTCTAGACTTCCATATCTCAATACTTTTTACACTATATTACTTATCTTCCACTGGCTGAGAACTCCTGAGAACAGGGGTTCTATATCCAGTGATTAACACTCAGTAGACATATTAGCTAGCCATTTCTGATTGCAAGTAATAAAAACCCATCAGACTAAGCTTAAGTACAAAGGATATATTCTTCATTAAAGTAACCAGAAAGGCATAAGACTGGACTCAGACATGACTGAATCAAGGGCTCACACAATGGCAGCCCTGCTCTGCTCTATCTCACCCCACCTCCCAGCTCACTGTCCTCTGCACATTGCCCTCCAGCTCTGATCCAAAAAGTACATACACACTACTATTATCCTCCTTATATGGATGAGGAAACAGAAATGCAGAAACTTGTCTAATCATATTATTTATAAAGTGAAAGAGTGAGGAGACAAAGGAAGAAGTCTATTTCTTTCTATAACCTGTGTATTAAACATTATATAGTTCTTCCCCTTAATATGTGCCTGTTTTTTTTATCACTTCCCAGCATGCCATCTTATGGTCAGGCAAACTTTGTCTAAATTATACCATTAACAACCCCTTCCTGCCCTCAATAGTATATAATACTGGAAAGAAAACAGAATAAGTGCAGTAAAAAAAAAAAAACAGAATGAGAAATAACATACACAGAAGGTACAAACCATAGCACACACCACAACCAGTGCCTGGAGGAGAACAAGGTTGTTTGTCCTTCAGTGTGTCTTCTGAGAGATTTCCCTTGCCCACTGTCTTCCACAGCTGCCTCTGAGATGAGCACTGGGAAAGATATAGCCCCTGAAAAGTAGCTCTCTACTTAATGAGGTAGTGGGGACCTGAGGACTGCCTACATGATGGCATCTTATATAGATTAGTATTTGATAGATTGTGTTTCTTTCATAGAATAATTCCCTCAGGTTTTTAGAAGGCTGTTGGTGTTTGCTTCTGGTCTGCTCCAAGGGTTTTTTTTGTCTGAAGCAAAAATTTTGCTGAGGTATGGGCACTGCTCTATTCCCTTAACCCACAACTTCCTGGCCTCCATCCTGGTCTCCACCTCCCCAAGGTCATTTGAAATAATAGCTTGGGCATGGGAAGGGATTGTTTGGCTCCATGGACCCATCGGTATCCCCTTTATTGAGTAGGTGCTCATCACAGGAGGTGACTGGGCAGGGCCTAAGGAACCAGTGTGTTCTCAGGTCCCAATCTGATTTCTGCAGTTAGAAAAAGATAAATTAGCTTTCCAATGCTACAGGACTCCACATTTCTGGATTCTCAGCTGTTTTAGATTTAAGGTCATAGGAATGAAATGACTCTCTTACTTAAGCCTAATATAAATGCCCTGTCCTTTCAAGTAAACCAGTTTCAACCTAAGTGTGTCACTTTCTAATAGGACCTTGCTGAAGATCACTTCTCTGTAACAACCTTTCAGCCAGGCACATGAGTCCTCCTGCCCCACACCTCACTTCCACTCAGTGTGACCTGACACTTGCACAACCCCACTCCTGGAACTAACATCTGTATCAATTTTGTTTAAGAGTAACAAAAGAAACAAAACTACTCTAAGTGAAAAGAAATATATTGGCTCATAGAACTAGGAAGTCCAGGATCTGGCTCGAGGCACAACTGGATTCAGGGCCTCAAACAATGTCATCAGGATGTGGTCACTCACTGTTTCTTAGGTTAGCTCTCTTCCCCTGTTTGGTTCTGCCTCAGGCTCCCTGTGGTTAGGAGCATGGCTTTCCAAAGTTCCAGACCTATGTGCTCACTGATTAATATCCAGCAGGTTAAAGATAGAGCTTTTCTTTTCCAATAGTCCAACAAAAAGCATGAGTCTACTCATTGGATCAGACTTGTTATGTGTTCATTCTTAACTAATCACATTGCCTTAAAGATGTCATGCTGTAAATTGCCAGGCCAGATCACATGACCGCCCTGGAAGTGGAGTCAGTACTATCTAAAGAAACAGAATAAGGAAGGGGGGTTTCTTCAGAGAGAAACTGGATAGAGTGCAGCTACCACCTACAGAGCTAGTGGAAGCTGGGTGACTGAAACAACAGAAGCCTTTACAATTTATGCTCAATATATATTTATTTTGTGAATGAACAAATGAGGGACTGACACTCTGAACAGGAGTGGGAGAATACTCTGGGAAGAAATGACATATTTTCTTCCCTATTCTGAGACAGCAAAAAAAAACCCACAACCCCCCCCCCCAAAAAAAAACCCCAAAAGACTATGTCCTTAGAACCTATTTACCATTAACAGTGAATTCTCAATGACCTATATATGGCAGATATTTTTCTGGTTTATCCAGATCACGTGTTCAACCCCTGCATTACCCTGGTACTGCAGGTTCCAAGCAGACCTGTTACTATCACTCAACAATGCCTTGCCCAATTTTTATAGATTGAATTGAGTCCTTCCAAAACATACATGCTGTAGCCTCTAGTGTTACTGTATTTATAGATAGGACCTTTATGGAAGTAATTAAAGTTAAATGAAGTCTTTAGGGTAGAGCTCTGATATAGTAGGATTAGTGTCTCTATAAGACAAGGAAGAAAGACCAGAGCTCTCTCTCCACAAGTATGCACCAAGGAAAGGCTATGTGATCCCAGAGCAAAAAGGTAGGTTCTCACCAAGAACAAAATTCTGCTGGCACCTTGATCTTGGACACCCACCTCCTAAAACTGTGATAAGTAAATATTTTCTGTTCATACTACCTACGGTATTTTTATTATAGTAGCCCAAGCTGACTAAGACACCCATATTGCAGCCATTAGACCGTATGTACTCAGGGAATGTAAGGTCACTTTAATGTCTGTCCACCCAAGCAAAGCAAGTGTAGGAAAGCAAGTCCACTTTTGTCAGGAGGAGGCAGGAGTAGTATTGTGATAGGAGACCATGATAATCCTCCAGAGCCAAGCCTGAGTAGCTAGCTGGAGGTACACATCCATGCCCAGAATCTGAAATAAACCAAAGAGTCTGTGAACTAACTACAGCTATCATGAATCTCTTCCAAAGTTCCTTAGGATATGTCTTAGGTTAAGTTCCCATGAAACAGATCCTGAGAAAAGTAAACATGTACAGGAGAAACTAATCAGGTAGTAGGGGCAGTTAGAACAGGGGAGGGGAAGAAACAAAGCAACGGTGTGATTTTAGTGATGTCCCAGCCTCAGTCTGATCCCATGGAAAGCTTGAATCTAAATGACACTGCATAATTTTTCCCATCTTGAGGCAAACATACTGGGATTTTGTACTACTACCCCAGAAATGGTGGGTGAGAGTGAGAGGGTTTTCAATTCCCAGGCACTCAGTTGAGGTGGCATCAGGAGCCCCAGAGGAATCATCCAAAGGCTTCATGTGCAGCTCTGAGCAGTGAGGCATACAGCAGGGATACTGGAGCACAGAACCATAAGAGGAAGACCAGAGGACCTAGGCAGGGTTTCTGCTGTATTCACTACCATTACAAATGCACAGAGATGTGTGTTAACTCATCTTCCCTGAGCCCCACAGAAGCAGGTGCAGAGGGAGTGCATTCCTAAGTCTGAGCTGTTTCCCTCCAGCTCCCCACATTATTCCCTTCCTGGGGCATGGCCTTTCCTTATTTCTTTTTTTCCAGACTGCACCAGGGTTGGGAATGGGTTAACTCTCTCTGGAAACTGGTCTACCAGTCCTTAACTCCAGCCCGGGGCCCACTGACAAGCAGGGCAGAGCATCCTCATTTCTCTTGAATGTGATGCTAGTTTGTTTTCTATACCAAGCATGTCACCAATCATTAAGCATATTGACAGAGTGGAGCTGGCCTATGCATTTGCAAAGGGTGGATGGTCATCCACTGCTTAGAGTAGAACTGCCACTGCTCTGTCCTCAACTCTCAGGAGTCCTACCCCTCCAGGGGCCCAAGGCCAGCATCCCATTCTTTTCCTTAGACTACAGAGTAAGCAGAGTTCACTGATGCACCTACTTCTCTGGAGGGGCCCTTGTACAGGCCACAGCTTTACTCAGCTGATTCAGAAGCTAGAAACAGGAGAATCTTCCAAAGAGCAATCCAGCTCTGAATTCATGTGACAGCAAATATTGATTGAAAAAATATATATGTGGATATGTATATATGTGTATACACACAAATGTATAGATATGCACATATGCATGTGCATATATGTATATATGTGTACATATTTATGTATGTATATACATATATACATATGTGTGTGAGAGTGTGTGTACACACACATACACACTCAGGGCCTCAACATGGGTAGATTCACCTCCACCTTCCAGAGCCATCTCCTCCCACAACCCCAGCCTCTGGACAGGACTATACTTTCTGATAGGAGAATCTCAGTGCTTTAGAACACTATCTCATAATCCTTTTCTTAAAAATTTATTTAATTATTGTTCAAGTACAGTTTTCTATCTTACACACCCATCTCAGCCTCCCCCCAGTGCTCCCCATCTCCCTCTGATTCCCACCCCCCCCCTTAGTTTTTGTCCATGTGTCCTTTATACTTGTTCCTGTGAATCGTTCCCCTTTTCCCCTGAAATTTTCTCCCCTCTCCCCTCTGGTCACTGTCAGCCTGATCTCTATTTCAGTGTCTTTGGTTATATTTTGCTTGTTTGTTTGTTCTGTTGTTTAGGTTCCTGTTAAAGGTGAGATCATATGATATTTATCTTTCACTGCCTGGCTTATTTCATTCAGCATAATGCTTTCCAGTTCCATCCATACTGTTGCAAAGGGTAGTAGCTCCTTCTTTCTTTCTGCTGCATAGAATTCCATTGGGTAAATATACCATAGTTTTGGGATCTGTTCATTTACTGATGGACATCTAGGTTGCTTTCAACTCCTGGCTATTGTAAATTGTGTTGCTATGAACATTGGTGTGCATAAGTTCTTTTGGATTGGTGTTTCAGGGTTCTTAGGATATACTCCTAACAGTAGAATTGCTGAGTCAGAAGGCATATTCATTTTTAGTTTTCTTGGAAAATTCCATACTGTTTTCCATAGTGGTTGTACCAGTCTGCATTCCCACCAACAGTGAATTAGGGTCCCCTTTTCCCCACAACCTTTCCATCATTTGTTGTTTGTTGCTTTGTTTATGATAGCCATTCTAACCCATGTAAAGTGGTATCTCATTGTGGTTTTAATTTGCATCTCTCTGATAGCAAGCGATATTGAGCATCTTTTCATGTGTGTCTGGATCCTCTGTATGTCCTCCTTGGAGAAGTGTCTGTTCAGGTCCTTTGCCCATTTTTTAATTGGGTTAGTTGTCTTCTTAGAGTGGAGTCGCGTGTGTTCTTTGTATATTTTGGAGATTAAACCCTTGTCTGAGGTATCATTGGAAAATATGTTTTCCCAAACAGTTGCTTCTCTTTGTATCTTGATACTGTTATCCTTAGCCATGCAGAAGCTTTTTTATTTTGATAAGATCCCATTTGTTTATTCTTTCCTTTATGTCCCTTGCTCTAGGGGATATATCAGTAAAAATTTTGCTGTGTGAAATGAGATTTTCCTGCCAATGTTCTCCTCTAGAATTTTAATGGTTTCCCGGCTTATAGTTAAGTCTTTTATTCACCTTGAATTTATTTTGGTGTATGGTGTAAGTTGGTGCTCAAGTTTCATTTTTTTGCATGTACCTGTCCAGTTCTCCCAACCATTTGTTGAAGACGCTATGTTTACCCCATTTTATGTTACTGCCCCCTTTGTCGAATATTAATTGACTGTAGAGATGTGGGTTTATTTCTGGGCTCTCTGTTTTGTTCCATTGGTCTATGTGCCTGTTTTTATGCTAGTACCAGGCTGTTTTGATTACAGTGGCCTTGTAATACAGTTTGATGTCAGGTATTGTGATCCCTCCTACTTTGTTCTTCTTTCTCAAAATTGCAGCTGCTATTTGGGGTCTTTTATGGTTCCATATAAAATTTTGAAGTGTTTGTTGTATGTCTGTGAAATATGTCATTGATACTTTAATAGGTATTGCATTGAATCTGTAAATTGCTTTGGGTAGTATGGACATTTTGATGATGTTGATTTTGCCAGTCCTTGAACACGGTGTATGTTTCTATTTGTTTATGTCTTCCTTGATTTCTTTCTTCAATATTGTGTAGTTTTCTGTGTAGAGATCTTTTACCTCCTTGGTTAGGTTTACTCCAAGATATTTTATTTTTGTTTTTGCTATATTGACTGGGATTTTTTCCCTTGATTTCTGCTTCTGATGTTTCATTGTTAGTATACAAAAATACCTTTGATTTCTGGATATTGACTTTGTATTTTGCCAAATTCATTTATTAGTTTGGGAATTTTTTTGTTAGAGTCTATAGGATTTTCCATGTACACTATCATGTCATCTGCCAACAATGACAGTTTTGTTTCCTCCTTTCTGATTTGGATGCCTGTTATTTACTTTTTTGTCTGATCGCTGTGGCTAAAACTTCCAATAATATGTTGAATAGAAGTGGTGAAAGTGGACAACCTTGTAATGTTCCTGAGCTTAGTGGAAAGGATTTTAGTTTTTGCCCATTGAGTATGAAGTTGGCTGTAGGTCTCTCATATATGGCCTTTATTATATTGAGGAATGTTCCCTCTATTCCCACTTTGCGGAGTGTTTTTTTATCATAAATGGGTGCTGTACTTTATCAAAAGCTTTTTTGTGTCTATTGATATGACCACGTGATTTTTGTCTTTGCTTTTGTTTATTACATTTACTGATTGTTGTGTATTACATTTACTGATTTGCGAATATTGAACCATCCTTGCATCCCTGGGATGAAGCCCACTTGGTCGTGGTGTATAATCTTTGTAATGTATTGTTGGATGCAGTTTGTCAATATTTTTTTGAGGATTTTAGCATGTATGTTCATCAGCGATATTGGCCTGAAGTTTTCTTTCTCAGCTATATCTGTATCTCATTTTAGGGTTTAGGATGATGCTGGCTTCATAAAAAGAGTTTGGAAGTCTTCCAGCTTTTTGAATTTTTTGAAATAATATGTGGAGGTTGGGGATTAGTCTTCCTTAAATACTTTGTATAATTCTTTTGTGAAACCGTCTGGTCCAGGGCTTTTGTGTGTCAGAAGTTTTTGATTTCTGTTTCAATTTACCAGGTGTTGTTGGTCTGTTCAGACTTTCTGCTTCTTCTTCATTGAGTTTTGGAAGATTATATTTTTCTAGAAATTAGTCCATTTCATCTAGGTTTTCAAATTTTTTGGTATATAGTGCATCATAGTAATTTCTTACGATCCTTTGTATTTCTGTGCTATCAGTTGTAATATCTCCTCTTTCATTTCTGATTTCATTTATTTGGGCACTCTCTCTTTCTGTTTTGATGAGTCTGCTTAAAGGCTAGTCAATTTTGTTTATCTTTTCAAAGAACCAGCCCCTGAATTCATTTATCCTTAGAATTGTGCTTTTAGTCTCTATGTCATTTAATTATGCTCCGATATTGATTATTTCCTTCCTTCTACTTGCTCTGGGCTGTCTTTGTTGTTGTTCCACCAATTCTTGTAGGCATAGGTTTAGTTTGTTTATTAAAAATGTTTCTATCTTTTTTAAATAGGACTTTATTGCTATGAACTTTCTTCCCAACACTGCCTTTGCTTTGTCCCATAAGTTTTGGATTGTGAGTTCATTTTTATTTGTTTACAGAAACATTTTGATTTCTTCCCTCATCTCATTCTTGACCCATTTATTGTTTAATAGCTTGCTATGCAATCTCCATGAATTTGAATGTTTGGTGATTTTCCCTTGGGGTTGGTTCCTGGTTTCAGTCCCTTGCGGTCAGAGGAATGCTTGATATTCTTTCAATTTTCTTGAATTTGTTGAGGCTTGTTTTGTGTTCTATCATGTAGTCTACTTAGAAAATGTTTCACATCGATTTGAAAAGAATGTATATTTAGCTTCTCTGAGATGAAAGGCTCTGTATATATATCAGTTAAGTCCATTCAATCTAGGGCATTGTTCAATGCTGCAATATCTTTGTTGATATTTTGTTCGGAAGACCTGTCCAATTTTGACAGTGGGGTGTTAAAGTCCCCTACTATAATTGTGTTTCTATCAATATCTTTCTTGGAGTCCTGCAAGATTTTCTTTATGTATTTGGGTGCTTTTATGATGGGTGCATGCATATTCACAATGTCTGTATCTTCTTGGTGGATTCTTCCCTTGAGTATTATGAACTGACCTTCTGGGTCTCTTTTTATGGTTGTTTTATTTGAAGTCTTTTTTATCTGATATGAGTATTGCTGCCCTGGATTTTTTTCTCCTGTCCATTTACCTGGAATATTTGTTTCCGGCCCTTCATTTTCAGTCTGTGTAAGTCTTTTTTTCTGAGGTGAGTCTCGTGTAGGCAGCACATCTGTAGGTAATGTTTTCTTATCAATTCAGCTATTCTATGTCTTTTGATTGAAACATTTAATCTATATACATTAAGGTTATTTCTGATGGGTACTTATTCACTGCCATTTTTTGTATTTGTGTTCCTCTCTCTCTCACTGTTTCCTTCCTGTTCTTAAAGCAATGTTTTTAGCATCTTTTGCCGAGGTTGTTTAATGGACTTGCATTCTTTGAAACTTCTTTTGTCTGGGAAACTCCTTATTTGGCCTTCCATTTTAATTGAGAGCCTTGTTGGATAGAGTAGTCTTGGTTGCAGTCCTTTGTTTTTCATTATTTGGAATATTTCTTGCCATTTTCTTCTGGCTCAGAGAGTTTCCATTGTGAAGTCAGCTTCTAGTCTTATTGGGATTCCCTAGTATGTTACTTCCTGTGTTCCCCTTGCTTTCTTTAAGATTCTCTCCTTGTCTTGGAATGTGACATTTTATTTTTGATTTATTTTTAAGTAAGCCTCTTTGGGTTTCTCTTGATTGGGACTCTGTGTTTCCTGGATTTGTGTTACTTTTTCTTTCATCAAATTAGGGTAGTTTTCAATCATGACTTTTTCAAACAGTTTTTCTATCCCTTGCTCTCCTTCTTCTCCTTCTGGTATTCTTATTATACAAATATGTTTCCATTTCATGTTGCCTTGCATTTCCCTTAACCCCTCTTCATTCTTGCTGAGCCTCTTCCTTTTATTGTTCTTTTGGGTGTTTTTTCTACCTTGTACTCCAGCTTGCTCATCTAATCCCATACTTCTAGCCTGCTCTTGATTCCTTTTACTGTTTCCTTCAGTTCAGAAATTGTATTCTTTTTCTCTTGGCCCTCCCTTTTTGATATTTTCCATTTCCTTTTTTACGTTGATGTAGTTTGCAGTGAGTTCATTGTTGTTTCCTTGTAATGTTTGGTAATTGTCTGTGAGCTCATTGAGCTTTTTTATAGCTATTGCTCTGATCTCAATATCTGATAGTTGACTTGCTTCTATTTCATTTAGCATTGTTTCTAAGCCTTCCTTTTCTTCATTTCATTTGGGGATTGTTTCTTAGTCTTCCCATTGTTTGTAAGACTCTTCTTGTTAGCCTCTTCTTTTTAAATTGATCTCTTCTGACTACCTGGGCTTATGGTGTGAATTTCTGTGGAAGAAGACCTGTGAGAATCAGTAGTGCACTCTTTTTGATCTCCTAAGCTTGGTGGTCTTGGGCTGTCATTTAAGTTGGCTCTCTGGATGTCTTTTTGTTTTGATTGTTGTTGGATGTTTCTTTGGTCGGTCCTTCCCTCCAGGTGGTTAACTGAAGATCACTCTGTACACCATGTCTTGTATTATTTTGTGCAGGTGTGGACAGGTTGTGTTGAAGCTGGTTCTTCTGTGTGCCTGAGGTTTGAGAGCTATATCTCACTGTTGTTTAGTTGTTTGTTCTGAGTAATTTCTTCACCATTTATTTGTATTTCCAGATTAGTCCTGGGTTGATGTTAGTGTGGCTTTTACTCACTCCTTCACTGCCTTCTGTATTATCTGTTGGTTGTTCCTTTATGGCGGGTTTCTTCTTCCAGCAGGTATACTGGTGTTCAGAGATGCCACCTACTTGGTGAGTTGTTCTGGGCTTCACCTGAGACACTGGTGGTTCCAGGTCAGAAGTCACCAGGACCAGAGGGCCAGAGTGGGGTGACATTCCTTAATATGGTCATCTCCCTCCTATTTGTACTTGTTAATCCCCTAAGCCTCTTCGCCCATTCTCCCTCTTCTTCCTCCCATCTGGCAACTTTCTGGTAATCAACTTCTTTTTTTATTGATTAAGAATTTCTATTTTTAACCTTTGCCTTTTAATACTGATGTATCTTGGAGTGGGCCTCTTTGCATGCATCATAATTGGGACTCTCTGCACTTCCTGGACTTTATATCTATTTCCTTCACTGAATTAGAGTTTTCTTTCACTATTTTTTTTTCAGATCATTTCCAATATTTTGCTCTTTCTCTTCTCCTTCTGGAACTCCTATGAGGCTGTTCCTCATTTGTTGAATTCTTTTTTCTTTTTGATGTTCTGCATGATTGGTCTTGCTTCCTAATATTCCAAATCATTGATTTGATTCTCACCTTCATCCACTCTACTGTTGTTTCCCTCTAAATTGTTCTTTATTTCAGTTAGTGTATCCTTCATGTCTGACTGGGTCTTTTTTTGCTGCTGAAGTCCTCACTCAGTCCCTTGAGCATCCTTATTACCAGTGTTTTAGAGTCTGCTTCTGATAGGTTGCTTATCTCAGTTTTGTTTAGCTCTCTTTCTGGAGTTATGATCTATTCTTTCATTTGGGCCATGTTTCTTTGTCTCTTCACCTTGACAGCTTCCTTGTGTTTGTTTGTATGTATTAAGTAGAACTGTTTTGACTCTGTGTATTGTTAGTGGGGCCTAATGCAGTCGGTGTCCTGTAGCGTTCAGTGGCATAGCCTTCCTTGTCACTGAAGCTGGGTATTCAAGTTGTGTCCTTTGTTTGGGCTGAGTACACCCTCTTCTTGTAGTTGAGCCTTGGTCTGTGTTCACAGATCAATGGGAGGGAATTGCCCAGACCAGTCATTTGCAAGGATTGGCTGTGACAACTTATCACCAATCTCTGCCCTCTGTGGAGGATCAGCTGTGCAGAGGCAGAGATGTGGTGGTCTGACCTGCTACGTAGCTAACCACTGGATGCACTGGCCCTGCAGTTTCCTGGGTTGTGTAGGCCAATGTCAGCCCTAACCTGTGTTCTGCCCAGGCCAGCCTCCCTGAGTCATAAAGCAGTCCAAGATGGCTGCTATGTGTGGTGGGCTTGGAGAGTCCCAGGTGAAGCCCAGACATGATTCTAATCTCGCTGCCTGTAGGGCTCACTGAAGCCAGCTGTTGCTTGTTTGATAGGAGTTAGGAATCAAGACCAGCCATTCTTATGGAAAAGCAGCTTGAGTGGGCCCATAAGTTGGGTGGAGTAGAGTCTGTGTGGATCTCCAAGGTGGATCACATATTGTTAGCTAGGTTGATGGAGTCTCAAATATGGCACCAGTCTATCAGCTCTGTAGGGGGAGAGCTCAGCAAAGGGACAATTGCCTCTGCTCACCCTGATACCAGAAACTTCAGTGTCTCTGTGTATATCACTGGTGCCCTTTAAGCTGCTACTCCAGTATTGGAGCTCAGAGAGAATGAGTCAGTGTAGATGAGTCTGTGTGTGGGTTCTACAAGAGGAACTGCTTAGGGCTCCAGCAGCCTCCTCCACCAACTCAATTCTCGCTGGTTTTTGTAGCTAGAAGTTGTGGGGACTTGTCTTCCCAGCACTGGAATCCTGGGTGGGTGTCTGGTGTGGATCTGGGACTCCTCGTCCTGAGATACCCCTCCCAAATTTTTGTCCATGTGAGTGTGGGGCCAGCTTCTTCCATGTCTTGCCCCTCCTACCAGTCTGCATGGGTATAGTTTGTTCAATTCCATAGTTGTCAGACTTCCATTCAACTCAATTTCTGACATTCCTCAGTGATGGTTGCTCTATATTTTATTTGTAATTTTGATGTTGTGAGAAGAGACGAGTAATGTCTGCATATGTCGCCATCTTGACCAGAAGCCTCTGATTTTCTTAATAACCAAATTAATAGGATCTGCTCAAGATGTTATCAGAGGACAGTCAACAGACTGAAAAAATTTTTTATTTCATGTTTATGCCAAACTGAAACATAAACTAGTCGTACAAGAAAGAGACTCTCTTAGAGGAGCTCAAGTATGCATATGTATGAGAGAGGGGATGTATGTAAGGAACCACACACAATCATAAAGAAATGAGAATTGCAAGTTTTAACTGTGGGGCCAGGCCTCTAACATAGGTGAACCTAAGAGTTGTTCAGGAGCTGAGACTGTACAGTCCTCTAACCTTTAGAAACACCAGAACTTGATGGTCAAGATTCCAGTCCTGGTTCTGCCACTAACTGGCTGTGTAAATATGGGAAAGCCACTAAACCCCTCTGTGCCTCACTTTCCTCATCTGTACAGTGGGAGAACAACATTTATACATAGCATAGTTCTAGTAATTAAATGAGTAAATACATGAAAAGTTCTTTGAAGTATGCCTGGCTTGGCCATTTTCCTTCCCTTTGGTGGTCCACCTATGAATGAAGAAGGGACTACAGAGCAAATATGACAAGCTCAATAACCAAAAGTAACCACGCAAGATAATCTGATCATAAATTCTTACTTTGGCAAGCCATGGTGGGTAGTCATGCCTCAGGCTTATAATTTCCTTAGTAAAAGATTAGTTTACCTTAAGCCAGTCCTATCCATTGTTTTTGTGCATTTAAAATAATGTACATTTGAAATGCCTAACCCTGTTGAGGCATGGGGTGGAGTGCCAACACTGATGACTAGAAAACTTTGTTATCTTGTTGCTAGTGTAGTATCTCTATTTACTGTAAATGTTGTGTTAACTATTCTGTACCCACCAATGTAAAAGAAACACATGTCTCTCCATTTTACTTTGTATCTAATTTTAAAGGTTTCTCACCCCATCTTTTTAATCTACCACCAATAGATTTTATGTAAACTTCCTTACATTTTCTCTCCTCTGATTCTCAAGAACAGTGAAATTATTATTTTCCAGAGCACTTTCTCAATCTGTTGAGATCTTGCTTCTGGACATGTCCTTAGTTTGGCTTAGATCTTATAAAATTTGTCTAGAAGTTTGGATGTTCTTATTTTGACACATTTGTGTGGTTTAGCTATCCTCTGGCACCTGTGTCTTTCTATGCTTTTCTCCCCTGTCACCTGCTCACATCCTTGCCTCTACCTGGCTTTTTATCTACCTTCCAGCTTCTCTTTTGCATCCACAACAGAGATTCCTGACTCATGCTAGCTCAGAGTCCATATTAGGGCCTCTCAATCTCTCTCTGCAGGCTTCAGCTTTAGCTTCTTGTCTCATCATTAGATGCTTTCCTCATTTCCCAATTCAACTTCTCAAGAACAAGAAACCAATTAGCCCAGACTCCCAGCCTTTTAAGTTAGCCCTTCAAAAAACAACTGAACAGTTGTCGTTAAGTAGCAGGGAGTCATGTAGTGTAAAACATGGCCAACTAGAGTTGCTCCTTCAGCAAGGGGAATGTGGGGATGAGTGGTGTGGGGGCTTAGTTTCTCTTAGAAGAAGCTGTGAGTCTGGAAGTCTCCATGATTGGCACATCTTGAACAACTAAGATTCATTCACTCAGTCTCAAGGCTATAGTAATGATTACTGAAGAATTTGAAAGAAATTAGGAAGACTACCAACAATGATTTGTCAACTCCCATCTATGTGCTCAGGACAACACTGTGTGATCAATAGATCAGGCAGTGCAGGGAAGGAGAAAGGGGGTAAATAAGATCCCTAATCTCAGATGAGAAGACAGTTTGGGTCAGACTCAGAATTAGTGTCCCTTGCCTAGCAGACACCTCAGAAGCAGCCAGGTGCCATATCAGGAATTGAAGGTGGCTCCCTCCCTCCCATGTCATCTCTTTTCCATGCAGAAATTTGCATTTCTCCAAGTCTAGGACTCTGGGGACACCTCAGGCATTGCTCATTTCTCTTCCTTATCTCTTCAGTAGATGAGTTCCTGTTACATGCCAGGTCTACCGTCAGAGCACCCCAACAACCTCCCAGGACAGCTCAGGTGTCACTTTTCTGGTGCCCCTAACAGCTACTCTATCCTTCAGGCCCCCTTTGTGGCTCACCTTTGTGTCATCATTTTGTTAGCTTATTTACATATTGTCTACCTATGTCATTTGAAGGCAAAGATCTCAGCTCATTTATCTCTATATTCTGACCCCTGGTGACTAAATCAACCAACCAGCCACCCATCCAACCAACGAACAAACACACAAGATGTAAAATGAATAATTAAGTAAGGGTTGAAGAAGCTTCAGTGAAGATATGGAGATCCAAAAGGGAAAAGATTCCAATTGGTAAAGCTAGAAAAGGCAAGATATTCCAAGGAACAAGATGGTCAAAGGCAGAGAAGTGGAAAAGAGGTACATGAAGAGGGCAAAGTGATCCTAGGATAGTGAGACCACTGATGCAATAAGAGGGCCAGTGTATTCAGAGAAAAGAAAGAAGAGTTATGCCTCCCCGCACATCCCATTTTCTAAACTTCTCACTTCTCTCCCACACTCTGCTACCTCTTCCATCTTCCTTGGGCTTCTACATCCCCCACTCAACACCACAATTATTTCTGAGGCTACTGTCTTGATTCTGCTGAAGATTTCTAAAGGCTCAGTGTGAATCAAGCTGGCCTATGTCATGACTGACACTGGGAGATTTTCCAAGGGAGCCTGGGCTCTAAGTGCCAGAGCAAGGAATGTTAGTTGGTTGTATTTATGTATGTAGCCACGGGATAATCCTTGCCAGGAACCCCACTGGGAAACTGCCTCCTTTCAAGTTCTTGGGAAGTTGGAACTCCTGTCCTCTTCTGGTGGGGGGGTGCTGCCGCCCGCGGCAGCAAGGTGTTCGCGAGGTGAGGCGATGGACTTAACTTAATTAAAATAATGGAGAGGTCCAAGTGCTCCTGGATGGCAAATGGCGAGTTTATTCAAGGAACTGCTGGCTTATATGCAGAACTACAGTGGCCTGAGAACAATGCTGTTTTACAAAAGTTTGTACATTACCGAAGGCTATCAAGAGGGCAAGATGTTCTCACATCCTGAGAACATTAGCCCACAGATAGCAGTGTCCTCAAGATTATCTCTTTCCTGGAACATGACGCACATGCCAAGACCTTGTTCCTTCCTTCAAGGCTGAGAAGGAGAAGGTCCGGAAGATGTCAAGATACCTGCCGGCTCCAGGGACCAGAAACCAAGTCCCGCCACCGTTTTCACAGTGGGGGCTCTGTCCGTGGTCCCCTGCGGCCTGGTGGGCTCCCACATCTCCCCCTTCTTTATTTTATATATCGAACCGGCTCCACATTCCTTGTCATGTCCAGCTTATGTTTTTTGAGGTCTATGTACAAGCCACTGATTTGTTTGATAAAAAACCGAATGATGCAAGGTATACATAACAAAAGCATAATAACGAAGATACCAAAACCTATCCAACTATAAAGAACATGTCCAAAAGAAGGAAACTGCTTAGATAAAGCGGACAAGAAATTCCGAGCATCTCGAGCAATATCTATGTTTAAAGGAGGAGCATTTATCAAATCTTGAATCTCTTTATGTAACGTAATAAGGTCTAAGGATGAATTGCAATTATGCCAAATTCCTAGCAAATGGTTGCGAACCTTTTCCCATGGAAACTTAGTTGAATTATAGGGAAAGGGGGTAACACATATATGGGAAAACATGAAATGACATCTTAAAGAAGATCGAACCTCAAGTGATTTTAACTCTTCTCCAACAATTCTAACAGTATCATACAAGGCGTTCAATTTCTGTTCTACTTTTCGGTCCCAGTCTTCCTGGGTCTGGAAGGCAACAGAGACATTATGTGCTAGTTCGTTAACAAAGTCCGCTGTTTGTACACTTTCAGTTAGGGCAACAGCAGCTGTAGTTGCCGTC